>NW_023270807.1:97273593-97556268 GCF_011800145.1 Mirounga leonina | reverse complement strand
TGTTGGAGTGGTGAACACAAAATCATTACCTCTTAATGATAGAGAAACAAACTGTCTTCTCACATCATCCACTAGTATGTTATTAGCGTATCGATATGAAAAGAGTGAGCTCTATGGGCCACAAGACTGACCCATCAAAATTCTCCTGCTCCTGTGCATAACTAGTCTGTTTTTATGAGCCCATTGTAAGGAGATAATGGCTTGCCCGATGGAAAATGAAGTCTCCATCCCTTTGTTTTTATCATGACAACTTCTGGTGCCACCATTGCTTTTCGGTAAATCTCATTATATGATCTGAGCATCTAAATGAAAGATTGTTTTCGCCAGCACACTGAATAAACACTACTCCTGCTTCTGGAATCCTTATGAGTGCCTCTGTGCATCAAACAGCTGCATCAGCTTTATCGGAAATGAGTTTGTTCCTGGGCTGGTATTTCTCAGTGAAGGGCATGTTTAGCATGGCAAGGCTAACTATGAAATCATTTTGATAAGCAATACAAAAATCTTCCTGACAGCACATCTCTTCCCAAGTTCTTTTTCTTTTCTAAAGCAAATAAGTCAGATCCTAATTTTCCAAATATTTACAGTAGTAAATTATATGCTTTTTATGGCTTGAAATTTCACACTGAACAATTCTCCTGCCATTATTGGGATCCAACTGCATTTGCCCATTTCAATTGTACTTTCTTTCAAGTCAACAGGAGTTTCATACAGAAATTAAAATGGGAACCAAGGCTCTTACTGTTAAGTAATTCTTTTGTGACCCTACCTGATACTTAGACATGGAGTAAATTCTAAGTGAAAGGCTATATTCAGACATTTCAGTGAAATGAATAGCGCCACTAATTTAAGTTATTAACACATAAAAATTTCATAATATGCTTTCCTTTAATGCATTGGCTTAAAAATGTTGAAATGATAGCCTAGGGGTAAATTATTGTGATTTTATTTATAACAATTGGGAGCTGTATATTTTTGTTCCTATGATTTAAAAGAATATATACAGTTCTGCAGTTCCATCAAAAGTCTATTACTTTCACATTTATAACTTAGTACACTTGTAAGATTCCAACTGGCATTTATAAGCAGCAAGGATCTTGTACTTAAAAGCACTGAATCATTTTTATTCACAAAAGAACCCTATTAAAGGGTATAATAGGATTTTGTAAATTAAAAAAAAATGCTCAGGCCATTGACTTATAATGATTCACATAACAGATCACATGAGATGAGGCATGTTTGAGTCTTTTCAGTTCCTAGGCTATTATTTCTTCTACCAAATTTCAGGGAGGCCAAGTTGTTGGTATGAGAGACGGATAGGAGAGGGACACAGGGAGGGTCATAGAGATGACAGCTCTTCTACTCTGAAGGGCACTGTTGTTCCCAAGGGTACATTACCATGGAGCCACAGCCACTTCAGTGGCACCTGTCTCTTAGAAAGCTGTGTTGAACTGGCACTGAGCATCCTAGCCAGCTGGCTTCCATGCTACCACTCTTCCCACTGGGCTTGTGGCCTCCAACTCATCACCAGACAATTTTAATTCTTTAGTCTGAGTGTACAAATCTGTGTCTGAAAACATATCAGAACCTTCACCTCATGATTTTTTCATTCAGGTCATTCACCACTTTCAGTGGCCACATTTGAGAGCTACTGATAAAGAAGAAATAGGCAATAATTTGGTCAAAGTGTACAATTTTGTACATCCTCACTCTGTTTTCTTTCTCCTTCACTTTCAATGCATTTTTAGCATGCACATGGGGCTGGGGGCTCAGTTCCCACTGGCATGATTGTTTGGGAAGCTCTGGGTGGCTTGTGGACCACCATGGAATTGAAATGAGTGTGAGGTCATATGACAGCACTGAGCGGGTGTTAATCATGCACTCTGCGCTTAGGTAGATCAAGTCTTAACTTCTCATTCCTTTTCTGTTAAACAGGGCAATAATATCTTTTTTTTTTCTTTCTTTTTTTTTATTATGTTATGTTAATCACCATACATTACATCATTAGTTTTTGATGTAGTGTTCCATGATTCATTGTTTGCGTACAACACCCAGTGCTCCATGCAGTACGTGCCCTCTTTCATACCCATCACAGGGCAATAATATCTTACCTATTTATTTCTCAGCGCTTTTTGGAAAATAATATGGGATAATACATAGAAGCAAGTGTTTTAAGGTCATACTCAAATGGAATTTGTCATCATTTCTAGATCATTATTGCAATGGAGGCCATAAAATGCACAGCTGGCTAAGCAATTTTACACTCAAAAACTGATTGTGTGAGAAAAGATATCTGTCCTGATTTTCCCCCCTTCCTTCCTTATATTCCTCCTCAGAACTAAGAGCCATGAGCATTGTGTAAATCTTTTTTTTGGATTTGTTTTAGGAGAAAGGCCCAAAATATTGGCATTGAAGTGAGCGTGTAAACAGTGCAAAATTTTCTATACCCATTCTATGTGCCTTCTGCATTTGTAGAAAATAAAATAGTAAATACCAGTTTATTTATTAGTAAATTACCACTTACTTAATACTTATTGTCTATCATACACTGTTCTATAGGCCTTCTCGGCATTGTCTTTTATTCTTACAAGATCCCTGTGATAACAGATGCTATTATTATCCTCATTTTATTTTTTTAAAGAGTTATTTATTTTAGAGAGAGAGAAAGAGTGTGTGCGTGCAAGTCGGGGGAGTGTGCAAGAGGGAGAGAATCTTCCAGCAGACTCCCAGCTGAGTGTGAAGCCTGATGCAGGGTTCATTCTCACAACCTATGAAATCATGGCCTGAGCTGAAACCAAGAGTCAGACGTTTAACCAACTGAGCCATCCAGGCACCCCTTATTATCCTTATTTTAGAGATGATGAGATGAAGCTCAAAAGAGGTTAGTTAACTTGCTTAGTATTCCAGGACTCATAGATAGCTATCTCAGAAAGAAAGCCTGCGTTGTGTGGGAAGTTGCACTTTATGGTATATTCTTGTTTCTTTAAAAAAAATTTTTTGGTAATTATGTGAAAGTAAAGCATCAATCAGTATTAGTCTGGAAGGATCTGAAATTAGACAACAGGATTTGGTTAGTGGATAACGAAACACAGCTGTTGGAGGTGTGATGTCATAGAAACACAGAAGCATCCAGGAAACCTGGAGTAATTAGTCAATAATGATTGAGACACTGGGCATTTCCTAAGGGAGTACTAACCAGTGGGGAGGAGTTGACAGACGGAATGCTACAGGTCATTAACTATAACAGTCATTATTCCTAGGAAATGTCTTATTTTGAAGTTAATTCTCTGGCTTGAATATACATATTTAACACAAACTGCTTGATTTCTTCTTGTACTGGATGGGCTGAAAGGGCTTTGATATGGGCAAGTCTATGAGAGGGGACTGAGCAAAATATGAGAGCCAAACTACATATGTATGAAAAGGAAGACACATTTAAATATGTTAGACTCCATTTTTTGGTCACTGGAATTGGAATTTATCATTCCTTTCCCCCCAGCACAAAGGAAAGCATGATATCCTGCCAATAAGATCAAATAAGCCAGTGTTCACCTGCAGAGCTCAGCGAAGCAGTGCACCCAGGTGAATACGGAGCTAAGAGAAAGGCCAAAGATGAGGTGGAGTGGCAAAGAAGGGGAAGAAAGAGGGAAGGAAGACAGTTTCAAAGAAAATCAGCAGAAAGAATTGGCAAAATGGAAGACCTTAAAGAGAAGGTAAGAAAGTACAGAGAGTTCTGGTCACTTGATCTTTCCCTTTTCTCTTGTTGGATCAGCCCCTGTACCGTTTCTATCTTCCCTAGCTGTTTCACATTTCTCACAGAATCTCTCATCACTCCCACGACTCTTCAATGACCCTAACCCACTTCCCATCACTTGGATCTTCTCCAGGAAATTTCCATTCCTAATGGATGCCAAGATTTGAGCACCCCACACAGGCTGGTGCCTTAGAGCCTTTCAAACCAGTGCTGTTCAGATAGTGGTTAAAGAGGAAGAAAGGGCAGGTGCCAGCTCAGCTTTTCTTCATTATTCCATGGATTTCCACTCTGGCCCCAGACTTGCACATCAGGTCATCAGAGCCTCCCTTCTTGGAAAGTAGTTTAACCACCTTCTGTTAATACTTGAGACGAGCCTTGCCGGCTAAGAGAAGGATGTCTTACTTTCCCCCACTTCAAGAAACAATCAGATTTGCCTCCTTCACATATAATACTGCAGTCTCTCTTTGAGAGAAGTTCAGGTAAAAATAATTTTTGTCCAGTGATATTTTAACACCTCATATAGATGGGTCTCTTGGGAAGCTTTAAACTGGCTTTCTCAGTAATTTTATTAACCAGAGGGGAACTCCCTCATCTTCCATTATCTCTTTCCTCTTTCAACTCTACTCCCACTCCACATTTCTCTCATACATACACACCTATGAACTGATTTTTTTAAAAATGGATTCTGATTTGTCAGCTGTGCTTTTGACTTTATCCTTTTCTATATCCTTTAGGAGTATACTTGATCAGTATAAGCTCTATTTCTACAACATCAAGTCTGTAGTCTATAAGTATTCCTACTTTTCAAAATTGAAAACTACATTTTTCTTTTGATCTTGGGCCCTCCTGTAACTATCAGCCTACCTGTCTTCTTATAAACCCACAATTTTGATAGTATTTGATAAATAATAATTTATATGGATTATTAACTATGATGAATTTTAAGCACTTTAACATCTATTATTTTATGAACATCTCAAAATAGTCATATGTAATTAGCGTAGTTTCCATTTTAAAGATGGGGAAACTGCCATCTAGAAAATTAAGTCAATTAGGTCACACAGAAAATAAGGAGCTGATCCAGAATTTAAAGCCACAACTGTCTGAATCTATAGCTCTTAACAATTATAGTGTAGTTCTCTGATGAGCCTATACTTAATTCCAGACCCCAGGAGGAGAATGGTGATACCCTGTTGATACTGTCTAATGGCCAATTCAGTAATAATTCTCAATCTTTCTTGGTCTGGATTTTTCTACAGCACTTGGGACCATGAAACATACTCTTTTTTATGTAATTTCTGTTGCCACCATTTTGTCCTAGTTATTTCTTATTCTGATTACTTCTCAGTCTCCTTCATTGGCAGCTTTACTTCTTTTGCCCCATGTAGGTTAGTGTTCCTTGGGTTCCAGTCTTGACCACAATGATCTTATCTACACTTGTAGTGCTAGATCAGTCATTCAAAACTCTATCTTCAATGTAGACCTTTCACTCAATTTCAGAATATTATGTCTCACTGCTTACAAGATACTTACACATAGATGCATCACAGAGAAACTACAAATGCAACAGCTAGGAAGTTGAACCCATTATCTTCCTCCCAGAACTGCTTTACTGTGAATGCCAATAGTACCATTCATACTCTTACAACATTCCCAAGCTTTGTTGGCTTCCTACACTCCTTGGTCCCCATAACTAATAAATATGCTCCATATCTGCTATAGACTGGGTGTTATGTCCCCCAAATTAGTATATTAAAGCTCTAATCCCTTATGTAATGATATTGGGGGTAATTAGGTTTAGATGAGGTCATGAGGGTGAAACCCCCAGGATGGGATTTGTGCCCTTATAAGATGATGTAGGGACCAGAGCTTTCTCTTTCCATCATGTTGAGGTAAGAGTGAGAAGGCAGCTGTCTGTGAACTAAGAGGAGGGCTCGCACCAAGAATCTAGCCATGCTGGCACCCTGATCTTAGACTTTCATTCTCTAGAACTGTGAGAATAAATATTTGTTGTTTAAGCCACCTAGTCTATGATATCTGTTACAGTATCCCAAACTAAGACAAAACCTTCTTATTTTTCTCCACTACACCATCATGTGTGCTTTTTTTCAGACCTTTGTTATCATTCCCTGAACCACTGACCTTCTTCCTGAATCCTGTCCTGATCCCACCTTTATCCCTACAACCTATCAAAACCCATCCCTGGAACAGTCACAAGAGTTAATTTTCTGAAATAAGCATCTGATCATGTCATGGTGGGCAAAAGAAATAGCATGTTGAAAGCTGTGGGTATGTTAAAAGCAAAACATGTTTTTGGGTAATTTTAAGTAGTTTGCTATGGCTGGACATTGTGTTCTACAGATGAGGTCAGAAATTCGTTGGGACACAAATCAAGGAAGTCTCAGATGCCAACCTCCAGATTAGGGATCAGCAAAATTTCTTGTGTGTGGCTTTGTGGCAACATATGGTCTATCACATATATTTTTTTTTAATTTTACTCATTTATTTGAGAGAGAGAACGTGCACAAGAGCGGGGGAGGAGCAGAGGCAGAGGGAGATGCAGACTCCCCGCTGAGCAGGGAGCCAGACATGGGGCTTGATCCCAGGACTCCAGGATCATGACCTGACCTGAAGTCAGACGCCCAGCTGACTGAGCCACCCGGGCGCCCCTATCACACATTCTTCTTATTGTGTTGCTTCATCCTTTAAAATATGAAAAACATTCTTAGCTTGTAGGTCACACAAACACAGGCAATGGGATAGATTTTACATCCCAGCTCCCGGTTGGATTTTTAAAGGAAACTATTATTGTGTAGGTTTTCTCATTTTAAGGGTGGAAGGGAGATGTGGTCTCCTGCTACTCCCTAAATCCTCTAAATTGTCTCTTTACATGTATTTCCCCCTCATCCTAGTGTGCCTCCTCATATTCTGATGCTGTAAAACTGGAAACTACATTTAAGACTTCTTTGTAGCTAAGGGTCTAAGTGTGATTTAGGGTTGGCTAGTTAGGTGCACCCCTCTGAAATGCAAAGGGAGAAATAAATCTGAGATTGTCTTTCAGGTGCTTCTTCTGTTTTTTGCTGTCAAGCATGGTTATGGAAGCAGTGGGTGTTTCTGTGACTGTGTTAGCATAGGACCCCGTGACCTGTCATTACTTTTGTGTTAGTGGAGAAGAAGGCCATGGAATATGAGACATTTATTTATCTGGTATGTGGCAGGCTCTGGAGTGAACAATCCTGGTGGTAATTCCCTAATCTCTGGAGTATAGTTAAGATAGCATATTTTTGGAGTTAACACTTGCAGAGATAACTTCCTGATTACCCACCTTTCTGACTGTGGCAGAGGTAGCAAAGGTCCTTATAGCCTAGTGCTACTTTGGTATTCTGAGAGTCCTTCCCAGAAGAAATGTCTAGAGCCTGCTCTTCAGTTCTCCCACTGATTCTGTAGAAGTCTTGATAATTTCCTTTATGCTTAAAATGCCTAGAGTGGTTTTTGTTATCTTTCAGCTGATTCCTGACTGTGTCTTATTATCATATTTTTCATTTGGATTGACTTCTGTCATTTACAAAGCACTTTTACTACATTATCTCATCTAACCCTGCTGCAGGTATTCTGTTCCATTGAATCTATCATGCCATAGATTACAAATGTACTTTTTAAAAATGTACCACTATGAAAGCAAAAAATAATTCTATTTTACCATGACAAAATGTGTTTTAATTACCTAGAAATAATTTTATTATGCTTATTGTAAATGTGTTTTCTTTCCCTTCACCCCAGATGAGTTTGCTAAGCATTCTCTATGTGACTTAATACTTGAAGTGTCTGTAGTAGGTGTGTTAACATAGCAAAGAGGTAATAGAACTAGGTAATAGATGAAGGAAATCTACCTTGCCCTGCGCCATGCTTGCCCCATATTAAATCCCTGAGTTCTCAGTCCAGAGGCCTCCAAACTTGGGTTTAGGGAGTTGGAACAAAGGGACTGTGTGAAACCAGCCAGAGAGATGGGTTGGGAAGGTGGTGACAGGGTCATGACCAAGTAAGTACTCACCTTCACAGTTCTGGGGTCCAGGGCAGTCCTACGCAGTAGATTGGTTGCAAACAGTAACATGGATTATCGAAAGCAACCATACATTGTAAGATGCATCTCAACTTCATTTGCTAAAATGGAGAAAATGTGCATCTTATAATTAAAAAATGGTATTTTTACTACCATTATACAATGAGAAAATCCAGGCTCCAGGATTTTAATGACTTCAGATAGCTAGTTAGAGGCAGAGCCACGAGTTAGAGTTGGATATTTTACAGCCAAATTCTGTGCTTTTTAGATCCTGCCATAACTGTCCCATACACAAGCTATAGATCTGAGGTAGTAAGTTAAATTTTCAAAGAGAAAGACAATAAAATTTCCTTGAATCTTGTGACAATTCCTTGTTATTTTTTTCTTAAATCACTTAGACAAGAAATTTTCAACCTGTGGGGCTCAGCTCAAAACACTCAAATGGATGAGAATCTGGAAAGTCATTTTCTTTGAGCCTTTTCATATCTTTAAAAGCCTACTTCATCCAATGCTGTGTGCATGTGACGATATCATCTCACAGCTAAAAACAGAGTCTATTTCAGTGATGCCTTAAATTCACAGAAAATGAAACAAAATCCCAGATAATGGCAACCATTTTAGAGTCTGTTAGGAATCAGATAAAAGGACTCAACAGCATGTCACTGAGAAGAATTGAATCAAGAATGAAGCAGATTTAGTGGTACCTCCTTAAAGTAATGATGAAGCACTGATTTGTCTAACTTGTCTCCATGCACCAGCTCTAGTAGGTCAGTTCTAATTACCTTTCCTTCTCTGGGCTATATATAGATAAATGCTTGGGTTATTAAAATGCCTTGTAGGCTGGTTATTTAATTGCTACAGAATTGATTTCACGAAGGAAAGAAAAACAGATTAGAGCTTGAGATGTAAATGTGAAACTTGACAGACTGCATGCAGTGTGTTGCTCAAGTCTATCAATAGAATTGTCAGCCCACAGTTTCTAGCTGGCTGTTATGGATCCATGTAATACAGGAAGAACACATTTGACAACTATAAGAGAAAATGTAACTGCTCTTCCCTCCAAAATAGCAAGAAATGGTGTATTTTTGTCTTATTTCCATGCTATCTTGCATATTATACATTATCAAAAATAATTTTAAATTGGAATGGCTTCCCTGTTTGCTCATGAAATGTTCATACTTTCCTTTTGCTCTTTTCTCCCCTTGTTTCTTCCTCACTTCAATATCACAGGTGGTGGTGGTATGCTCTATTTTGGACACTAGAGAAGTGCATTTCATATTCTTGCTGTGTCTCATAACTACAAACCAGAGAACACATAACATGGATTTTTCCCTTGGTTTTTGTTTTGGAAAAATCTTGCCATTTCAGATAAAGAGAAAGGGATAATCAAATAACAGAAAATAGACTTAATATTACTTTAAAAGTCATTTATTTAACATTCATTGCTAAATATCTACACTACCATGAGTTTAACAATGAACAAGACAAAGACCTTTTCTCATGTTCCCTCCTTTCTAGATGAGAGGCACACCAAGAGAGAAATGTAATGATAGGTCATGATAAGTATAATGAAGGCATATTTTATCAGTATATTTTAAGACATATTTTTCCTCCTTGCAATTATGACAATAGGGTAGTGTATTAGTCTGCTCAGTCTGTCATAACAAAATGCCACAGATTGGGTGGCTTAAGCAACAAAAATTTATTGCTCACAGTTCTGAAGTCTCAGAAGGCCAAGATCTAGGAGCAGGCAGGGTAGATTTCATTCTGAGACCTCTTCTTTTAGCTTGTAGGTGGCTACCGTCTTGCTGTGTGCTCATGTAGTCTTCTGTGAATGCAGAGAGAGAGAAAGGGAGCTCTCTGACATTTCTACATATAAGGACACTTATCAGATTAAGGCCCTACTCTATGACCTCATTTAAAAACCACACTTACTTCTTTAGAGACCCCATCTCCAAAAATAGCCACCTGGACATTAGGGCTTCAACATATAAATTTAAGAAGACTCAAACATTCAGCCCATAATAGGGAGAGTGAGTGTGAGGATAATCAATGCTGTATGAGTCAGTGCAGAGAATTGTTTTAAAAGGATGACCATGTATAGCCTTTCTGATAAGGTAATCTTTGAGCAGAGACCCAAATAAAGGGGGTGAGCCCAAATAAATAACTTGGGGAAAGTATTTCAGGCAATGGAATAGTAAGTGCAAATGTCCTGCGACAGAAGCTGGCATGGTGTGTCTGAGAAGCAGCAAGGAGGCCAGAAGTTTGGGGTGCGCAGGGGAAGACTGCCGGGAGATGAGTCATGGGGTCCAGCCCAACACAGTCATGGTTCTCAACTTGATCAATCCTCATGCCCCATTTTATAGCAAATATTTTGTAATGATTGCTTTTGTATTCTGAAATAAGATGCATGGAACATATAAACTAACTATGCAAATATATTTAGGAAGACCATAGAGTAGGCATCACATAACACCTGCACTATAATAACTTAAAACATGCACCGAATAAAAGTAGATAAAAGTTTATAGTCTCTTAATGAAACTTAAAACACCTGCTTTCCTCAAATGCTTTGATGTTAACATTCCGGTTGAACCTGTCAATATACTTTAAAGTGTATATGTGAACAGATTGCATAAAGGTAAATTTATGTTAGGATATAAACCCTTCAAGATTTCTGATGAAATAAGGTCTGAAATAATGGCACTTTCCTTAATCAATTTTTGCAATGTGTTTAGATATATGTTCATCAGCTCTTTATTGTGTCTTTATTCTTGAGATACACCTCATAACTATATATTCCCAAAGTAAGGGAGAGACATTGTTTTTTCCTTGTTTTTGGCTAATGTGAAGCTGCTCATTTTTATCATAAGTGGAGGGAAAAGCTGTCGAACTAAATGGAGCTCTGAATTGTAATTCTGAAGAGAAATTGAACTTTTGTACTTTGCCTAAAATATACTGAAAGGGTAGGATGAGTGAGACAGCGAGGAAGAGTTAAATGAGCACACAGTTTACTTATCTAGAGAAGAGCAGGCTGGACAGGGCCCAGTGGCCTCTGAGGCTGAGGCAGGTCCTCTATGGCCTGCCTGATGAGCTGGATTTAAGATGACTTTTCAGGGCCAGGGAGGGAAATATCCACCTGCTACCTGTGAACAATAGCTAATACCTGAACACACGAAAACATTTCTGGCCTATTCTTTCATTGCCTAATATGCTGGGCTTAAAGTAAAGTACTTCACAATACCCATGTGCCTGGATAATTGGGGCATGAAAAGGGTGAAATATTTTCTAAAGTGACTCAATTTCTTTGATTTATAAATATTTGTTTGGAAGTTTATCCTAATAGGTATATATTCAAAAATTTATAAGTATGACTGATGAGACATATTATTTATAGTTGATTTTTAAATTCCCTTATCCTATACTTAATATCGCCTGGGTAGTTAGAATTAGAAAAAAGATATCCCATCTCATGATTTTTGGAAATTCAAATCTGATAGATAAAATTTTCATCTCTCCCTCTCTCTCTATCACATCAAATCTAATTCTGTATAACATAAATTATACAAATTTATATAAAAAAATATAAATTATATATATATAAATGGGCAGCTAGATTAGATTGTGAATATGCTTTAAAAATGAAATATAGTTTAATTAGTGGCTTCTTTCCTGTCAGCATTTTATTTTATTTTTTTAAAGATTTTATTTATTCATTTGAGACACACAGATACAGAGAGAGAGAGAGAAAGCATGAGCAGAGAGAGAGGCAGAGGGAGAGGAAGAAGCAGGCTCCTCGCTGAGCCAGGAGCCCGATGTGGGGCTCGATCCCAGGGCCCTGGGATCATGACCTGAGCCGAAGGCAGACGCTTAACCATCTGATCCACCCAGGTGCCCCCCTGTCAGGATTTTATATTTTGGAGTTGGAGTAGTAGACTTTATTTAGTAAAATAAATATATAAGAAAATATACAAAATAGTGAATACTATTGTCCTTTCAAAAGGTAGATACTAACTCCATTATAGCTATAGAAGATCACTGTAGCTTTTGGTTAAAAAGCTGCAGTTACAAGGTTAAATGCCAGCTTTTGGTTATACCGTCTAGTTGGGTCATATGCTTTTTGGATTTATGGAAGTTTCCTCTGTCGCAGGTGTCTTGGGTTGCCAGATTACAGGCTAGTGGGACAGTCATTTCTTGAACAGAAATTTGGAGAAGTAGACAGGATTCTGCTTCCCAAATTTTCCCTTCAAGACTAATAGGCTTGAGTTAGCCAAAAGATGGCATGAAGGGGAAAAGAGAGGCTAGGAGAGACAGCCTAGCACCCTCCATGTGGAAACAAACAGGAAGAGCAGACAGAAGCATCCCCCACCTAAGGAGGAGGAAATCCTTCTGCCTCCAGTATTTGAGTCCTACTTAGACGCTCTGCTGAAGAGTAATGAAATTATGTGGTCACCCGGCCTTGGTAATATTCAAAGAAAGACACAATGTAACAAATGAATTCCTATTAGCAGGGATGCAGTGACTTCTCCTTGACTGTAGAATTAACTCTTAAAGGAACCATTTTATTTCACAGAGATTGAATCCTGATGAACTGAAAGGATATTCCAAGTACTGAGGATTTTGCCTTGAGGCTATTATCCCAGCTTGAACAGAATTTGAATGGATCAGCTGGAGCAGATGCATTTTTTTGGGGGGGTCTTTGTCATTAGATTTTATATTACTATAGCAACAAATAAAATAAAATCATTTCAGAAGAAGCTTATCAGATTTCAGCATTTTGGTTATGAGTAGCCAACTTTTTACTAAATATAAATTTAAATCACTGCAAAACAGAAAAAAAGAAATATTAACTTCTGGTTACTTATGATGTAGGTCTTAAAGCCCTTTAAAAAAATAAAAGGAAAGTGACCATGTTAAGTTAATAATTAATAATAGTGTTGATTGGGCTGGTTAGCTCCATTTTGGAGCATAATATTTTCCCCTTGTATCAATTATTTCTCATGGATGCATTTCATGGCCAAAGGTTTTATTTTCTTCATCTCATACAGATATTTCAGAATGTGTCTCACTGGTTATAAAAAGGACAAAAAAAGGAGGGGGAAGGCATCATGTGTAATAGAAATGCATGAGGCCTGGAGTTGGTTCAGCAGGGAAAAAGACATAGACAGGTGCCCCCACACCGTGCCAAGGATCTTCCCATTATTATTGGGATGCATATGAGTCTTAGAAGCAGGGATTGCTACCACTGAAGCTTGGAGATATTCACTGTGTTTGCCCTGAAGTTTTGAGTGTCAAATCCAAGTCCATGTGATCCAAAGTGAGGCTTCCTCCACATGCCACAATGCTCCTCAGGGGCTGAGTTCTATTTGGCAAGGCTTTTAGTATTTTTATCAAGTAGGAAGAACTGCCAACAACAGATTATTACTGTCAAAATTAAAATGGCACTATGTATGTGAAGGTGTTTTGTAAACTTTAAAATGCCAAACAGTGGAGATGATAGATTGTGGATATATTATGGAAAATTCAACATGATTCTTAAAGTGGAGAAGACACTTTAAGACACCCATACCCTCTTAGGGCTTAGTTCACTTGAGTCATCTACATAACAAACACGGACAGTAAGAGTTAAGGTATACATTATTTGAAAACTATTGCCAAGAGCAATATGTACATAGAAAACCAGGATCACTCAGAGGAAAGCATCTGTACCAACTTTGATGCTTCTAACTGACCACTGAAAACCATTCTGTACGTAAGTATAGTTTTCATAGGTGGAACACGGAGCTGTAGCATAGGAAAATGTTAATATGATTAAAAGTTAGCAACAAGAGAGGGATGTCAGTGGGTTGTGCTAAATATAAGGTTTTTTTCTAGGTACTGTCAGAAAAATCCTTATGCTTACTACTTTTCTAAAAAGGGAGAGGAAAGTAAGGGGGGGAAAGCATACACATAGTTTTACCATTTAAACATGCGTCCTTTCAGTCATACATGGTAATCAGACACCACTGACTATTTCTGGCTCACAAATCTTTTGCAAATTGCCTGGCTACCACTCACCTTGTTTCATCCTTGCCTACACATTTGTCAGCCATCAGAACCACCTACAACAGCTTCCACTCAATAACATGGTTACTAACATATCCCCTCGAAGTGAAAATAAATGTGTGCAGTCGCGTGACACCCTTCCCTTTTCTTCCCTCCCTATGGCTGGGGCCCATTTGGCACCAAGCATCATGCTGTCCAGATGGTGGCCACTTCTCTGCTCCTGCTTTAGCACATTCCCTGCCAAGGCTCCGAGTGCCAGTTTTCCGGTGAGAATCTGTTTGCAGGAAGATAGCTGCCTGGGTGATGTCACCTCCCTTGTCATCTACAACTGAAGCCATAGTGAAACAAGGGCTAGGGCCAGAGAAGAGGGAGGAGGTAGGCAGAGAGGGGGGTTGTATGAAAAAAGGAAATTATTAAAGAAATATAATTCACTTGACTTACCTGTGTGACTTTTGGTAAGTTATTTGAACACTCTGGACTTGAATTTCTAAAATGAAACAGTTGGGCTGAATGATTGCTTGTCACTCCTTATCGCTAACATTCTACAATCTTATGACTATTGAGTGTATGTGCTTCAGGAGGATGCCTCTGAGCAAGATCCATTCTCCATTACAGTGATGACTATATTATGGCCAGTCACCAATTTGGGGGAGGAATAAATAAGTTTCAGATACATGTGGGAGGTAGCTTCTTTATAGCAAAACTAGGTCTGCCTGATGAAACATTTCAGTGGGATCCTAATTTCAGACTGTCATGTTCTTCAGTGTTGAGAAGAGTTTTCTAGGCAAGTGCAGATTTCTTGTCTGCAAATGTCTAATTGGAATTGTGTTGATGCAGTAAAGGATGATTTACTGTGTTTCTATGATAAATTAGATACTGGGGACACTGTACTGAATAATTTTGAGCCCAATATCCATGGAACAGGCTGTGCAATGGTTTGTACCATCAGACCACAGGGAATCTTTCCACAAGAGTGCCAAATTATTATATATACCCTTCAAATCTTTTTACTGAAGTAGAGGCCATTTGGAAAGGTGCTCAGATGAGTTTGACCTCGTCTCATTTTCCTACTCGGGTCATCAGAGCATGCACGTGGGAGAGTACTGCCCACAAGCCCTTGGTGAGTTCTGGAGCTGTCCAAAGTTCCAAAGTTCCAGAGAGGGAGACTGCAGCATTGTCAGAGGGCTCTGGGCTCTGCTTCAACTTGGCACTATGCTGTGTGGCTATAAATATTTCTTTGTAGATCTTGTTATCTACTATGTAAAGAAGTAGAAATTGAGGAGAATGCTTGAGGTAAAAAGATACTACTGCTTTGATATTCAGCTTACTCTTATCCAAATTATGAATCATTTCTCCATCAATATGTTTTCAATAACTGTTTTGAATATACAATAACACTGAATTTTTTGTCACAATCTATCCACCTTTCCTTCTCATTTAAAGTTTCAGCTGGGGGTGGGTGGGTGGTATGGGTAGAGCTTGATAGAAAAACATTGTTTTCTTCTTTTTGAATATACTGGAGTTCTGCACATGACTGTATATTAAATAGGTGATGGTTTCCTATAGTTTCATATGATATATATTTGTTTTCCTTGTGGCATATACCCTCTTGTGCACCAGAATAACTCAGGACACAGAGTCCTATAAAGTTCAAGGCTGGAGAATTTTAGGTATTAGAAATGTATTAGTCTACCTCAGGTTGCCATAATAAAATGCCACAGACTGGATGGCTTAAACAACAGAAATGTATTTCCTCACAGTTCTATAGGCTAGAAGTTCAAGGTCAAGTTTCCAGCTGATTTGATTTCTGATGAGGATTTGTTTCTGGCTGTCAGATGACTGCCTTCTGGTTATATTCTCATGGGGCCTTTCCTCAGACTATATATGTAGGAAGGTGGGGAGAGAGCTCTCTTGTGTCTCTTCTTTAAGGGCATTAATCCTATTGCATTGGAGCCCCCATTCTTCTGAGCTCATTTAATCTTAATTACTTCCTTAGAGGCCCCATCTCCAAATACAGTCACCTGGGGGATTAGGGCTTCAACATATGACTTCTAAGAGGACATAAACATTCAGCCCATAACAAGAAGGTTACAGATTCTCAGGGGATGTACAATGTAGGAGTGGAGGTGGTATAGTTTAGTGCCTAAGAAGTAGGTCTTTGAAGTCAGTTACATCCTAGTTTGATTTCTGCTTTTTCTACTTACTGTGTGACCTTGGACAAGTTCATTTGGAAGTCATTTACTAAATATTTTTTGAGAATCTGGTGGGTTTTATGATAGGAGCTGACCATAGAGTTATAAATATGACAGAAGTAAACAATACTGTCCATGTTAGAGCCCTAGAGGAGTAGTTGAAACATGGAAAATATTTGGTAAATTCTAGTTTCTAAAATTTCCTTGCTCATCTGAGCATAGAAGATACAGGTTTTATTTCTATTCCTTTGGAATTCCCAGGAAGTGAGTCAATTTCCCAGTGGGATTCTGCTTTAGCTAACATTAGGCAGTTTCTATAAGCAGAGTGGAAACCTTAAGGTTTCTAAGTATGTGCATGTATACGTGTGGAGGAGGCGGCAGGTGTGTAGGTGGGGAGAAAGAGGCCTGGTCCAAGATGGTGGGGGCAATACAGCTGGATGGAGACTGAAAATACCCACTGTGCACTGAGTGGTGGGGCTTAACCTTTTCAGATTGTACTACAGGAGTAATGAATCTCTGATGGTCTCTTGAAGTCACCCACTGTCCCTGATATTCTTGCAGGTAAGAGATAAGCTACAGGGATCTCTTCTAATCAGTATTCTGTCTGGATTTACCCAGTCTGCTTTGTGGAGCCTCTTCATTTCTGGAGTTGTCAAAGGTCAGGATGTCAATGTAGTAACCAATCCAACAGATGATATAGATTTCTTTCCCATTCAATGAGCAAATGAATCTGCTCATGTCCACATACTTGTATGGGCTTGTTCAAACATGGTCCATGTAAACACACATAGACACACATACTTACTTGTAAATTTGTTTTTATTATTTAAGTATAATTGAGATACAATGCTATATTAGTTTCAAGTGCACAACATTCAACAATTCCACATGTTACATAATGCTTACTACAGTAAGACACCCACATACTTTTCAAAACTTATGATTAGGGTTTGGAGGTAAAGAGCATTGAGAGAGTAAATGCTAAAATTCATTTTGTTTTCTTCTAAGGGAGAGAAACGATTTAGCTGTGTCCTCTTGTTTAGAATTGCAGATAACATCTTTTAATTCTTTATTGATTTTTTAAATTAAATTGTTATCAGAGTGACCTAAAAGCATCTTAAAACTATCCTCTCGAATTTTCCACAATACCCCAAGTACATTGATTTAAAGTTTTGTCAATCACGTGAAGGTTTTCCAGCTTCCAAATAAATTCTGGTGGCATTGGGGTGCTGCAGAAAGAGAAATGGGCTGAAAGTCAGAAGGTGGGTCCTAGTCCTTGATCAGCCCCAAATCAATAATTATCTTGAGAAAGCCACCAACTGCTTCTCCTAGAATAAGGCTCTAAGACTCTGGGGTTAATATTCTTACCTGAGAAATGAAGGTGTTGGTGTAGATGACCTCAAATGCTCTTTCTACTTGATCCTTAAAAATGGCCTGGCTAAAATGCCAAAGACACTATAAGTGTTTTACATACATTGTATCACTTACTCTTTGTGAGGACCTTTGTCACTCACATTTAGAAACAAAAGCCTAGAGAAGTTAAGAAATTTGCCTTGAGATCTCACAGGTAGTAAACGGTAGCCATACCCAGCCCAAGTTTTTAGATGTCAAACTGTTCAGTAAACTAAAATAGCATCTGTATGTCCAGACGTGGCATTGGCTATATAAGAAGACATAAACACAAATAAAATAGAGTCTTCCTTATTATTATCAGTTCAAGTCAAATTTGGGAAACAAACATACAGACAAACAAAAATACTTGAAGTAATTGGATTTCTGTGTATCGCTATCTAAACAATAATTTGGTAAAGGAAGAGAGAATTTTAGGCTTGAAATCTATAAGATGGGGTGGGATTGGGGGGATGGTCTTCAAATATGCATAGGATTTGAATAAACAAAGGAGATACAGGGGACTGCCAGAGACTGTGAATATATCAAGACCAAAGACAAAATGGTACAGGCAGTGATGAGGCTGTGGTGAGCTATGAGGTATGCGTTAGGAAATTAACTTGGAAAGATACAGAATGGGTCTATGCACTCTTCAAATCTCTAAGATTTGAAGGTATAAGAGATCTTCAAATCTCTAAGTGAGAAGTGAGAAATTGCTGGCAAGGTTTTAAGCAGGGACTGAATCTGAGCAAATACATTGTCATGCGTTTGGTCAGGCTCTGTATTGAAGGGGACAGAGAGAGAAGCTGTGGTAGATTTGTGGAATTGAGCTAGAGACCAGAGAGCAAGAAAGAAAAGGAGTTCATTCTGAATGGTGTTTGAAGGACTAAAATAGATTATAGGGGATATAAAAAAGGGAGGTACCAAAGAAGACTCTAAGACTGTTTTACTGGATTTCTAATAAATCATAACATTGCCATACTGCTCTGTTTAAGAAATAAGAAGGGATTTGTGGGTGAAGGAAAACAAAGAGGGAAGAACTGTAGAACTTTTTGGGAGCTGGGATTTACTTAGTAGAAAGGGACATTTGAAAAAGAGAGATGTCTGATAATCAGTTTTGAGGTGTATTGCTATGATTAAAACTCCCTCTGTTACTCCAAAACCTCTGAAGTCTGTGATACACAAAAGGATTTCTGAATGATCTTTTTTGTTTGTTTCCTTTCTCCCCCTTTTTTTTGGTGGAAATCAAGGACAGGGGGCTGAATGACTCATATCCAGAGATTGTGTACAACTTGACAGTAAAGACAGTGAGGTGAAAGACACTAATCTAGCAGAAGTAAAAATTGGGAGGTAAGTCATAACATGAGAACCTACCCTCCCCACCCCAAACACATCCCCACTTTACCTCCTCCTTAAAGTTTACATTAGATTTTCAATAGGATGCAGAATGGGAATTAGTCCAGTTTTACCCAGATCTGAAGGGGAAAAGATGACCATAGCTGATGAATGTATTATATATGGAACTGTAATCAAGAAAATTAGAAAAGATAGTCAACTCTATTAAAGGCAATCTAAATGAAGTAGGACAGTTCTAATCCTAGGAGATCAATTCATAGCATGATTATTAATATATTGGTTTATTTAAATTATCAGGTCTTTTTATAAAAGTCCTTTGGAACCTTTAAAAATGAGGAAGATAGGATAGAGACAAATGCTTTTCTTTTCTTTCTTTTCTTTTTTTTAAATTTAAATTCAATTAGCCAACATATAGTACATCATTAGTTTCAGATGTAGAGCTCAGTAATTTGTCAGTTGTATATAGCACCCAGTGCTTATCACATAACGTGCCCTTTTTAATGTCCATCACTCATTTACCCCATCCGCCCACCCATCTCTCCTCCAGCAACCCTCAGTTTGTTTCCTATATGCTAGGTCTTTAGGAACCTATGTATTTGACAGTCAATATTTATTGAGTATTAGTTGCCTTAATTAGCCCTGTTGGAAGATGCAAAGGAAACTTGTGGTCTTTTTCCTTGAGACAGAGTTCACTTCAGATACATGGGGTTCTTTTCTACTGACAGAAAGGATAGTAGCATGGAATTTCAGCTTTTGAAAGGAAGTTAGAGTACTATACTACTCTTTTCTAAATTGACTACTTAAATTTTTTTATATATATCTAAAGGAGATGTTCCAGTAGCACCCTTTAGCCTCTATTTTTAACTTAAATCTGAGGAAAGATTGAGACAATTCTAGAAATATCAGAGTCAGTAACCTATAATTATAATGATTAGAACTTGAATGTGTGTGTGTGTGTGTGTGTGTTGGGGAGAAAAAAGGAGAGTAAAGAAGGGTTCAGAAGATGGTATCAAAATTTAAGAGAAAAATTGGGAATTTTTTCTTCTTTTTTTTAAGATTTTTAATTTATTTATCCTACAGAGAGAGACACAGCAAGAGAGGGAACACAAGCAGGGGGAGTGGGAGAGGGAGAAGCAGGCTTCTCGTGGAGCAAGGAGCCCGATGTGGGGCTCAGTCCCAGGACCCTGAGATCATGACCCGAGCCGAAGGCAAATGCTTAATGATTGAGACACCCAGGTGCCCTGGGAACTTTTTTTCCATATAACAGAGTACTTACAGGTATTAAAACTTTTTCAACTGGTTTATGAAGCTGGAAAAATTACTAAATCAGATTCATATTTGGAAGCTATTGACCTATTTTTTTTTCTCTCCTTCATTTGTAAATATGTCCTCCATGTTCAGTACTAGGCAACCATATGATTTCATTCTCAGAATAAATGTGTATAGTCTGGCATAATATTAAAATTCCATGAAGTTTTCATTCATTTTAAACCTTCGAGAAGGAGAAACTTGCTCCTTCAATGGAAGCCTAAGATATTAGTGGAAACTTGGGCTATGTAAAAAATTCTGAATTGAATTGAAATCTGTTTGCCTGTAATTTCCATTTATTTATACCAGTTGATCATTTAGAAATACAAGTAGAATAGGATTATCCCTTTTCTTAATAGAGCCCTGAAATATTTGAAGCTATCTACCATATCAGACCAATTTCCATTCTCCTCTTCTAACTCCTTCTTGTTTCCTCTTCCTTAGGCTAAAAATACTCATTTTCTTCTATTCTTTGTGGGATATGATTTGAAGTTCTTTCACTCACAAAAAAACTCCCACAAAAACAAAAAAATAAGTGTGGCAATATCCTTCTTCATTTATCACACTTAAGGCACAATATTTCAAGGGTCATTCATTCATTCATTCACTCAAGAAAAATTTACTGAATACCCATTAGGGCACTGTGCTTGATACTGAGGATAAAGCAGTGAATACAGTGGATTAAAATACTTAACCTCATGGAATTTACATTTAAGTGGGGAGGACAGAAAATATATGAGATAAATAATATAAAGTAACTTAGAGTGATAAGTATTTGAGAAAGAAAAATAAAGCAGGGCAGTCATATAAGATGTAGGTGGAGGAAATGGTGTTATAGTCCTTGGTTAAAATGGCCAGGGGAGTCCTCACTGAGAAGGTAAGTGTATTAGTCTGGCTTTTTCAGAAAAACAGAACAAACAGGGTATAAGGACATACTGTTACAACTGTCTATCTATCTATCTATCTATCTATCTATCTATCTATCTATCATCTATCTATCATCTATCTATCCTCTGTTGATCATGAGATTTATATAAGGAATTGATTCATGTGTTATGAAGGCTAAGAAGTCCCATGGTTTGTAGTTGGCAAGCTGGAGACCCAGGAGAGCTGATGGTGAACTCCAGTCTGATTCTGAGTCCTCAGGCAGAAGACCAATGTCTTATTTCAAGGACAATCAGGCAGAAAGAACAAATTTTCCCTTACTCAGCCTTTTTGTTTTCCTACCTAAGCCTCCAATGGATAGGAGGAGGCCTACCCCACACTGGGGAGGGCCATCCTAGTCTAGGTTGAGATAAACACCAGGGGAATTACCAACATATAGATGGGATTTAAATTGAAGAGCTTAGATGATATCACCAAGGGAGTGAGTGATGTTAAAGAAGACGTCAAGAGACAGCCCTGAAAACTTGTAACCTCAGGTTGGATGACCCAACAGAATTGGAGAGAGTACCTCCTAGGCTCATACCCCTTGTTCTAAAGCCCCCTAAGATCACATTTGTCCTTATAGAAGTTCCGCCATACTGTGGACTTCTACTGTGCTTTTTGTTCCTGATTTTCTCACCTGTACACTCTCAGTCTTTCTTAGACTCATGGAAGTCTGTTTCATGTTACTCCTAAAATGCATCCGCTTCCTCCCCCTCAATCCCGCATGTTGTATCCACCCTGCAGAGGCAGATGGACCCCCGCAAAGTTTAGTTTGAACGCCGAGACTACGCATACATACCAAGAGAATATAAAAAGATTTATTACACAAAGTCTCCTAGGAGACCAGGGCAGTCCTCTCAAGCAGAACTGAAATGGCTTGAGAAAGCAAGGAAAACAGATTGGCTCCTGATGCTTGTTTTGGTTAGAAGTTGGTGCTCCATGGGAATTCCTATGCATAAGCAGGGGCTTGCATGGTTTGAATCTCTTGTCAGAGCCAAGGAAAGAAGCACTCAGGCTTTCTTAAAAGCTTGCCCAGATGTAGGGCAAAAGGGGAAGAGGGTGAGGTGAGGAATGAAATGTGTCAGCAAACATCAAAAACTGGAGTCAGAGTCCTTTTTATAACCTGTTTTTGTGACACTAATATTCTGGACTTTAGTTCAGGATCATTCTTTTATTCTTATTAAACCCAATCTTGTTCAATTCAGTCTGTTATCCCAAGACACCGAAACATTTTAGAGCCTAATTCTGTTGAGCAGTGTTTTTGCAATACTACAAAACTATTTATCATTGAAAAATGCAATGACTATAACCTCAAAATTTTTAATGATCGATAAAAATGTTGAATATTACAAATCTAAGAACAAAGCACTGTGGCATCCAACTCAGCTATTTCTTTTGGGTTGGCACAAACCATTAACTATCCTTTAGCATAACCAATGGCTAATTTGCCAAGTTAAGCTAGCCTCCAAACCTTATTATTCTAGATTGCTTAAAGACATTTTGATCAGATTATGAGCCATGTGAACCCTCTTGTGTAAGCCCAGATGATCTACTGGATTAATAATGGTCTATCATATTAATAATGGTATCAAAGGAGAAAATGTGGCTTGAATTTGCTTTTTGATCAGCCACTCAGAATGCTGCTAGGAACCAATCACAAATTCACCTCCCTGTAGATTTCTGAATGTACTATTTTGGCTCTTTCATCTATCTCTTGTCTTGTAATACTGCTTTTAGTACCCAGAGATCTCAATTGCAAATTATTTTCATCATGTGGTTTGTAATTCATCATTGTCAGGAGGTATGCATTCATTTAGAACAGGTATGTGCTGACCAATAAAGTCTTTACCCTCTTTGGGCCTCAATTCCTTCCAATAGTGTTTAGTATGAGTTTGGGAGGTTGAAAAACATAATCTTTGTGTCATTTTATCATTAGTTCAAAGTCATGGACTTCTCTTGCTTCAAATAAAACCATAAGTTATTGTGATATTTTAAGTTTCCCCCCTAATCTCAGCTGATTCAGGACCTTAATCTCCCTAACATGAGTCTTACTGGGCCAGCCATTCTCATATTCATGTTCGCTTATTCATTCATTCATTCAATTGGCAATACTTTCTGATTATTTGCTATGTTCTTGGCACTGTATTACCTAGATGATAAATAAGATAGATATGGATATTTTCTAATTGTATTTTTCTTTTAAAATATCTACAGCTACTTTTTAAAAGTTTTCTTTGCACTTTCCTCATCATTTTATTATTTGTAATTGTACTCAAAATTGCATTTTTGAGAACATAACACTTTTGAGTCATAATCTCTTTAGGCGTCTCATGCCATGAATAATGCATATCTTTTCTCTAAACATTTTGAAGACATTCACATAGTGCAGAGTGTACAATCCATGATGTCCAGTTTTCTTGGACAAAAATAAAATCAGGATATCATGGTCCCTTTTTTTTCAAAATTCACATTATTTTCACTTTACCAATCAGTTCTTCTCTTTGTCAGAACTAGGTGCAAAGTGGTCATTTCTTCTGGCTGTGTCCTTGCTTCTTAGTGATTAAATTGTCATTATTGATATTTAAGCACCTGTTACATGGTTGGCTTTTAACCAAATAAAATGTACAGTTGAAGTCTTCTTTCACTGCTGTTAAGGAAAGGAACCTCACCTGTCTTGTTCACCCCTAATATCCATACCATGATGGGTGCTCCATACTGGTCACTATTATTCTTATTACTTATTCAATACTCTCCACTGTGCTTCTGTCTTCAGGGAATGGAGATTTCTATGCAGATGTTAATTTTCTTACCTTTAGCACGACTCCATTGCTCCTCTTAAAATTGTTTCTTTTGAGTAAGACAAGTCCTTCTATCATTATGTTCTAATCTAGGGGATGATTGCATCACATCTTACAGATTTATTTTTTTAATATTTTCATTCATTCAACTAATACTGAATGCCTATAATAAGAATAGTAATAACAATAACTAAGTTATTGAATATTAACTGTGTGCCAGGCACTTTTTAAAGTACTTCACGTGAATTAACTAATTTGATCTTTATAATCCAACCACACAGAAGGATAGTAAGAAAATTTTCCAAGGTCACATAGATTTTAAGAGGAGGAGTATGACCATATTCTGGGTATAGGCGATTTAGCAATGGATAAAATGAAGAAGATTCCTTTTTATAAGGAATTTATATTCCAGGGAAATAAGCAGATGGAAAATAAAAAACAAGATACTTTCAGATGGTAGGTACTATGAAGAAAAGTAAATGTGGGATGTGGTAGAATGACAGGGGGTTAGTATAACTCTATCAGATGGTCAGGGAGGCCTCTCTGGAGAGGTGACTAACTGTGGATCAGCCTGGATACTTTCATCTGCAGGTAACAAACAAACTGAGCATAAAATAGTTTAAACAATAGAAGACTTTGTTATCTTACATAAAAAGATGTCTTAAGATAGAAGGGCTCTCGGATTAGTCAGAGACTAGTGGATGTAAGAAAATATTGGTTCTTACATGCCTGTCTTAGCATGTGGATTAGCTACCTCTTTGCTTGCAAGATGAGTACATCACTTCTAGGCATTCCATCCTCAAGCACCTTAGGCAAAGTCCTTAGGTAAAAATGACATCTTCTTTCCATAGGTCTCTTTCTCTGTGTCTCTCTCTGTCTGTCTCTCTCTCAAAGACACACACACACACACACACACACACACACACACACCAGCAAGAACTCTCTGTTCCCAGCAGACTTTGCATCACATCTATTGACCCAAATTGTATCACCTGCATGGGAAATGAAATTACCAGGACTGACCTAGAGTTTAAGATTTAAACTAATTAAGATTCAGCTCCTGGAACTGGAATTTGAGTCACTTAAGTACAAGAATTACCAGAGAAAGTTAAACAACTAAAGAATTAGTGAAGAAAGGGGATAGATTTGAATAGGCAACCACCAGTGCCTATGATAAGCTGAGTCCTGAGCAATGAGAAGGAGTTAACCTTATGAAGATCTGGGGAAGGATAATCCAGAGAAGGGAACAGCAGGTGCAAGTCCTTGAGAATAAAAAATAGCTTAGTATGTTCAAGGAACAGAACAAAGTGGGGTTGAAACACAGTGTTATGAGAAACAGCAATGGGAGAAGGTGAGAAGTGAAATGGTGTACTGTTTAAGAATCCAGGCTTGACTCCTTTTTTTTTTTAACCTAACTTCTAGTGCCTAGGTTCAAATAACAGACCTGCCATTTTTTATTTATTTGGCTTTGCACAGATTACCTTACCTATCTGTGTCTCAGTTTCTGCATCTTTAAGTGGGTATGAGTAATACACAACTCATGGAATTATTCAAAGATGAAAAACAAGACATAAATAATGATTACAACAGGGTCTGGAATATGTAGGTATTCAGTAAATGTTAGCTATCATTATTATATCATTGGTTCAGGTTTCAGATCATGGAGGGTTTCATAGACCATAGTAACATATTTTTATTTTATGCCAATTAAATTGTGAAGTCCTAGGAATGGTTCAAGTGGGGGAGTGAATGAATATGATTTGAATTTTTAAAGAATATTTGCTTTTTGCCATGTATCGGTTAGAGTATGGGGCAGGAGAGGAGTAGATGTGGTATAGTTTGTAGGAATTTGCAGTAGCTTAGATCAGGTAGGTTTGACTAGGGTGAAAGAATTGGGGAGGGAGGTAGAGCTAACAGAACTTGCCAACAGCTTATATCTGAGTTTGTGGTTAAGTTTGTGGTTAAAATTATATCTAAGTTTGTAGTTATGTGACCTTGGAAAATATTCTGTATATTTGACTTGGAACATTGGGGAAGTGGTGATGCTCTTTATTGAGATAAAGGGGCCCATGGGATTCACAAAACTGACAAAGGGCTCTATGGAGCAAAAAGGTAGAGAACCTTTAATATTCCTTGTCCATGAATCTGTTCTTCCACATTTTTCACGTGAAATTTTCTCTTACCTTTCTTCTTGGGAACTCACTTTTCCTCAATTTAGATACTTGATCTGAAAACAAAACAATTTGTGAAGATGGTCTTTGTCAAACCAGTTTACCACAGAGCAGAAGTGAGGACATAATGAATATAACACTTGCTTGTTGAATATGTCCCAAGCCTTTCAAGGCCCAGCTGTTCAAGTTTAGTGAGTAACTCTCATGAGAAGTGATTTGTAGTTATTTTCATTTTTATTCCCCTATCTTTCCCTTCCAGCTGTTGGAGCCTATTTTTTCCTGTAGGTAGAAAATAATTTTATTTAATTAATTAATTTTTTTTAGAAAGGTGGGGAGGGGCAGAGGGGGAGAGAGAATCTTAAGCAGGCTCCACCCCAGTGTGGAGGCCCCATGCAGGGTTCAATCTCAAGACTCTGAGATCATGACCTGAGCTGAAATCAAGAGTCTGACACTTAACCGACTGAGCCACCCAGGCACCCCTATAGGTAGAAAATCATTTTAATTTCTTTTGTTCTGAGTCAAGATGGAAGGTGGGACAGGCTGGCCATTTCAGTTGAACCCTATTGCGTTCCTTTGAGGTGATCCAGGTGACCTTCACGATGGGTAGATACATGCCTCTCTCCCACATGTCTCTACGCCCTAACAATATCCTATGAGGCCATGATCTGTGTGGGCATCCAGTTTTATACATCATGTGGAGTTTTCTTTCATACATGTTTTACTGAAGACCAACAGCACTTCAGGAAGTTCATAAAGTTCTTGCAACTGATTCACACCTTGTTGCATTTTGAAGACAACATAACAACAAAACCAAAACCTCTTTTTTTTTTTTTTTAAGATTTTATTTATTTGCGAGAGAGAGAATGAGACACAGAGAGCATGAGAGGGGGGAGGGTCAGAGGGAGAAGCAGACTCCCTGCCGAGCAGGGAGCCCGATGCGGGACTCAATCCCGGGACTCGATCCCGGGACTCCAGGATCATGACCTGAGCCGAAGGCAGTCGCTTAACCAACTGAGCCACCCAGGCGCCCCAAAACCAAAACCTCTTAAATATAATTGTTTTTGGCAAGGACCATTTTGTGTTTGGCTCAGAAAATATATACAGTTGTTCGACATATCTAAAGACTGACATGCCACTATTATTTGGGGACTTAAGTGATTTTTCCAGTAGTGTTGATGAAATGAGCTAAATCACTCTTTTTCTACTTTTCTTCTTTATGGTGAAAATTACTAGATCAGTCAGAATATTTTTTGGTTGCAAAATACAGAAATCCAACTTGAACTGGTTTTGGCAGAATATCTAGGCTCAAGAATCAAAAGGAGAGTTAAAGAAATTTTTACAAGGCAAGGAGCAATTCCAGGAATATTAGGAACTGGCATTTGAATGCTGCCATGATTTGCTTTCTTTCCATCTCTCATTTTTTTTTTTTCTTCAGAACACCTCCTTCCACTGACAGACAGCTTTAAGGCTGTATCTTTCTAGCTTTAGCATCAGAAAGCAAAGGATTCTACCTCTTAGTTGCACAGTGAAAAATCCTAAAGAAGAATAGTGGTCAGATGAGATCAGAAGCCCAACCACAGTCAAATTGCTGTGAAAAAAGAACCAAGGTTACAGAGTATGATAGCAGGCCTACACCATGAACTCACAGTTGGTTAAGGGGTAGTTCCCCGAAAAATGAGGGATGCGGTTCTCTAAAGGAAAAGAGGGCTACTAGACAAAGCTAAAACAAAATAATTTAAAAACCCACACAGCAAGTGTTCACTAAAATTATCCATTTGCACGATGGCCAGCAGGAATTAGAAGTTAGCTCAGTAACTGGGAATCGAGATTTACTGGTTCAGAAGTTGCACACACCTCTTCTTAGTTTTTAGTCCCAGACAGTTAAACTCATTTGGTGATTTTCTTAACATACTTAGATATCTAATTCAAGATCAGCACTTTCACAGCAATCAAATCCCATTGAATTGTTTTGCTTCCTTTAGGTCTTTGTCTTAATTTAGAGTAGTCTATTATTATTATTATTATCATTATTTTTTTGGTCTATTATGCCTCAGGGACTTTCCTTTTCAAGCAGTCATTTAGTATATAACCTATCTGAACTGCTCTGGGGGTTAATCAGTATTTTCTTTGCGTACTAATAACTGGTTGATAGACTAGAACAGAATTATTTGGAATAAATAGACATACCTGGAAGGGGTTTTATTTATAGCTGGGGTAATTCCCCATTTTATAGACAAAATGAGATTCAGAGAAGGTAAGTGATTTGCCCAAGGTCACATCTCTGATTACAAACAAGCCAGCATTAAAATCCCAAGACCACCCACCTGATTTCCCTAGTTTTGTGTCATTTCCATCGCCTCAGGCTTAGTGAAGAAAATTGAAGAATAAATTCAACAATAACAAATGTGAAGATCAGGTTGGATTATCCCAGTTTACTTTGAAGAACACTTGTTGTCATTAGAACTTAGAACATAAAGAAGGCTTGATAAGTAAGAGGCAAAGGGGAGGTGCCTGGGCTGAGAGATGCTTGCCTCCCTCTGGGAGGCAGGACCCTCAGTGTTGAGAATGTTGTGAGCAACATAGGAACTCTCTGAGGAGGTAGTTCCTCTCTCTTCTTTTGACCCAGGTCAGTCAGATTCTACTCATCTTATATCTCCCCAAGCAGTCCCTTTATTTGGCTTTGCCACTGCGTGGCAACCCAGCATCACCATAGTGATCTGTCTAAAATGCAACTTGGATTGCATCATGCTCCAGCTTAAAATAGTTCAATGTCTACCCCTTCCTCTAACCACATAGTATAAAGTTCATTTCCTTCATCCCAACATACCTCTCTGGCTCTTGAATCTCTATTTCTGCTAACCCTGGTCCCTGATTTGTTAAGATTTTGAGTTAACCTAATAACTGGAACTCCTCGAAGTGAGGGCCATGGAACCTTGTTCATCTGCACACATCTGGTAATGTACAAATATCTACTGAACTGAATATCTTTTGAAGCTAGACTAGGTCTACACATCAGAAGAAACAAACCCTCTTCGTGAATAAATCACTGTTTTATGACAAAACTGTAACTATAAGTCATTGCTCATGTTTCACTTCCTTAGTCTTCTGAGACTAGATTCATTGCTCTTGTGATATTATAAGCAACTCGTTAAGTAAATGGAATTTGAATTTTGCAATCTGACTTGCAGCTTAATGCAAGGCAAAGAACTTTTCTTATTTAGTTTTTGATGTTCTGGGACTAGTTAGGCTTTTCCCTTTTTGAATCTCTTATGCATTTTTGGTCCAATTGCAGTCCTGAAAAAGAGTGAATGAAATATATAAAACTACTAAGGGGCAGAAGATCATAAGCCCTGATGAACACAGATATGAATCACTGGTAGAAGACAGAAGTAATTCTATCAGAGCTGTCTGAGTGGGAATTCATTGGCTCTGATGTCTGGGGACCCCTCTAAAGATGGAAAGTCTACCTTTCTCAGTTGTCAATTAGAAAGTTGAAGCTGAGGCTAAACTTTTCATTGAAGGGATCAAGATTATATTGAGATTGTTAGTGAACATGTTTCTTGAGATATATATAAAACCAGAGAGTTTTTTTCATAAGCGCTACTCTCAGATCCTCCTTGGAATAGAATAGAGTCAATTAAAGATTCCTTGAGTGGAATGTAGGGAAGCTAAGGAACCTAGAAAAGATGGGCCTAATTTAGTGGCACTACCTCTGCTGTGGGGAGGTTGAATTTAGAGAAGTTCAGGCATGGTCCAAATTGCAGTGTCCTCAGGGAGAACATTTTTAGTTATGATCAGTGTATAGAATGGGGATAAACTTGGAAGATTGGCAGGGCAGGGGGGATTTTGACCATGGATACATCCAGGTATCAACTTCCTGCAGCAAGAGTGATTCTAGGTCCTGCCTCCTAATCACATTGGTCTAAGATTGTCTCTGGACCCAGGTGAGGCTGGGTTGTCATTGTCAAGCATCAGTGACTCTAAACAGGTAGGAGGTAGAGACTGAGAACCTCATTTTCAATTCATTGGCTTTCTCCCTATCTCCATTCCTTGGACTGTGTCTGGCACACTGGGATGCATTAAAGAATTTATTGCATAAATCATAACTTCCCATTTTCATTTTATGTGTAGTTCAGAAAAGAGGAAGAGCTTGTTTCAGAGAGATAGTTTCTGAGAAATTCTTAATTTTAAAGCTATTTCTCCTCTCTCCTAAAGTCCCACCAACATTGGCATCTGGGACTTAATGTCTTCTGGTTATCACATCTCTAGGATCAAGTCATTGTCCTCTGACTCTCTAGATGCCTTCTGCTGTGCCGGCTCCCCCACACCTCAATGTGGCTGGTGCCCAAATCTGTAGCTCCACCCCTACGTGTTTCCCACAGGCATGTCCATGTCTCAATCTGTTTCACGTCATTGTCAACCGGCTCCCCTCTTCCTGGCCATTCTCTACACTTCTGGCTCCATTTCTGTGGGCACCATGGTTCTTTTTAAGCATCAAGGCTTAAGAACCTTGGACTCATTTTTTTTTTCTTGGTAGACACTTAATTTTCCCCATATCCAGTTGGTTAATACGTTCTGCGCATCTTCCTTCAGACTCTTTCTCATTAGTGTGTCTTCCTTTTTCTTTCTCTGTGATCACCCTGACCCAAACCTTCTGTGCCTTATTATTATAATCTTTATAGGTTATTAGAGCCTCTTGTAAGTTTTTCTTGTCTGCAATCTTCCCCATCCACAAATCATCTCGCATTTTGATGTAGGCTAATTTTTCCTAAACAGGTTTTCTAAAGTTACCAGCTTGCTGATATATATACCATTTTAGGGTCCACTATTTGGCAAAATGCTTTTCAAACCAGTGTCCCCATTGTTCCTGTAAACATGTAAAGCCCAATCCTTTTTCCATGGCTTGGTTTATGGTAAAGCTCTGGCCTGGTTTATGATAAAGTTCTTGCCTGGAAACTCTGGCCTTTGCTCTCTGCCTCCTGTCAGGGCTCAGTTGAAGCATGTCTTACCATTTTCATGAAATTTTATTTGACTATTCCACTCTTCACTGATGGCATCTTTAGCTAACTGCAGCCCTTAGAAGCTATGTTGTTTTGAATGATTTACTCTTGTTTTACCTGCACTAATATGTTATAAGTTCCTTGACATTAGAGATCTTGCCTCCTGCGTCATTGGTGGTCTCCTCAGTTCAAGCTTAAATATCTGCAACATTCTGCAGGCTTAATAAATACGCTCTCTGCCTAAAAAAATACTGTTGGTACATTTATTTTATTTTGTCATTTCTAATTACCAAGCACTAGATATTTAAAAATCTTAAAAAGATAGGCACTGTTACTTGCAGGTATTTTATAGTCCTTGTTTTCTAGGTAGGATATTTCGGGTGGACTTTCCAAAGAATAAAATGGTTACAGAGAAGGGATTCCCTCTGTGTTTTGATAAACTATTTTATAAGCATGCCAAGCTAATGTTATCATTATGCTATTATCATTCCAAAACAATATCTATAGAGAAAAATTTAGAAGGGATGATTCAATGTCCAGAATTTCATTACTTTTTTAAAAAAAGACCTTTTATTTATTTATTTATTTGTCAGAGAGAGAGAGAGAGAGCACAAGGTGGGGGAGCAACAGAGGAGAAGCAGGCTCCCAACTGAGCAAGGAGCTCCATGCGGGACTTGATCCCAGTACCCCGGGCCAAAGGCAGACGCTTAACCAACTGAGTCACCCAGGCATCCCGGTCACTCCTTTTTTTGACTAAAAAATTATTGCTGTGTGGTTGACACATAATGTTACATTAGTTTAAGGTGCACACCACAATGATTTGATATAGTCATCACTTTTATTTTTGTAGTTCTATAGCTGAAAACAAATGAAGCCTCCTTATTGCTCTCATATCCAGAGTTTTCTGTGTTCGTGCTCGGTCACTTAATAGTAGTAGTGGTAATAGTACTAATAGTAGTGTTGATAGTAGTGATATAATTAATGTAACAGTAAAAGTAGTAGAGGTAATAGTAACAGTAGAAGTAACAGTAATATCTACCATTCATGTGTGTATTGTGTACCAGGCACTGTGCTAGGTGTCATATATACGTTATTTCACTTATTTTATGTTTTTTATTATGTTCAATTAGCCAGGATGTAGTACATCATTCATTTTTGATGTAGTGTTCAACAATTCATTAGTTGTGTATAACACCCAGTGCTCATCACATCACGTGCCCTCTTATAATATTTTATGGGGTATTATTAGTCACCATTAAAAGGTCAATAAACTTGCTCAAATAAGCTAATAATTTGTCTAAGGACTCCAGTTAGTGGTTGGTAGATCTGGAAACCAAGCTCAAATCTGTCTAATTTAGCTTCGTGGAATCATTGGAGAAAGGCTTTTTAAAAGTGTAGATTTTTACGTATGTCTGTTGGGATCTTCTTGTGTGCTATCTCCTCATGAGTTTAGTTGAATCCTGAGTCTTCTGAAGGTACTAATCCATGGTCTCTGCAAACCTGGAGAGAAAATTTGAGCAGTTCAGAGATCTAATATGGAGAGAATCAGCTCTTAAAAACCATGAGTTTTTCATTAGGTATTTAGGCTTGAGTTTTGAGTTATATTCACATAAACCAAATGTGTGATATTTTGGAGTTCATCTTCATCTTGGCTTTTCCAATCTTGAATTATGAAGTCTATTCAAAAAAAGTGTATGAAAGTCCTGAGCATTCTTGTTGTAAAGAATTTAGTAGCGTTTTTTAAGCACATTACAAACTATGGAGACTATGGAACTCAAGTTTATTTATTGAGTTAATCCTGGACATTCTTCATTTAAGATTTCAGTCTAAACATGCTGCTGTGGAGTGCAGCTGCTGTGTATGTTGAAGGTGTAATGTGTGAAGCTGGTCCGTGGTTGAACCAGTTGCTGTCTGACAAGTCAAGTTATTTGTTGTTCATTTTATAGTTCTGTGTGATGTGTGCCTGATTTGCTCTTGGCACTGAGTTAGAAGATGAAAAACAGAAACATTCAACATATAAATAAAAGACTATTTTGCATTGGCCTTTTGAAGCTTTAAAATTGTTTAGCTGTTTGAAAAGTATATGCATTTTGCTTTTCACCAGATCACACTGGTTAAGGGAGAAGAGGGGTACGATGGTAGAATTAGTGTTTCTCTGACCTCACCTCTCCCTACTACTTTGGAGGCTTCAATTCCTCCCTAAAGGATCCTTTAGGTGATGTCTCAGGATACTCAAGGACAGTGTCTTGCTCAAATTATGGTGCCATGATGATGGCGATGGTTCTGGAAAACCTCTGCTAACATGCCAAGTGCCATTGCCAAAACTGCAGCTTCCCACACTTCCGGATGCCAGTGTCACAGCTGTGGAAAAGTCAGAAGCTGTTCCTGTTTTCAGAGCTGAGCATCTGAAGCCCTTACGTTGTGCCACATTTCCTATGAAATGAACACTTTCTTTTCTACCTGGGAGACGTATCCCAGCCCCAAATCAGAGCCATGAGTGTTCCTGATGGCTCAGACAACGCAGGTTTGTCCAAGTCATTTATCCCAGACTTGGGCCAAGATTATGGGCTCTGGGGCTGAGCACATATCAGTGGGGATGAAGCCCATTCCATCCACAGAGACTTAGAAAGAGCAGCAAGTTGATGCTACCGAGCACCTAAGATGAGAGCTGAAGTTGGAAATGCACTTGATTTTAGTTATTTGTCAGCTAAGGCAAACAGCATGTCATACTAATTTACATAATTTTCATTTTCGGCCATAAGAAATCTTTCAAACTACTGTTTACAATTAAATTTATTAAAGTGAAATCAAATTTAAAAACTCACTTCTTTAGTCACACTAGTCACATTTCAAGGGCTTATTAGATATATATGGATAGTGACTATGGTTTTGGAGAATGCTGATACGACATTTTCATTTATTGCAGAAAATGCTACTGGGTAATACTGGGATCAATTTTAAAATAGTCCACAGATATAGCTAGGATACTTTCCTATCCACTGCTTGATGCTCCACAGTAATGCAGAAATGGACTCTGTTCTTGCCCTCAGCAAACATAATCCTTTAGGGGGGCTAAATATGTAAATATGAAACAGATACCAATGTAGACACATCTGAACACAGGGCTGACTCTAATTGGGAAGTATCTAGAAGCTTCATACATTTGAGCAGAATTTTTATGAAGAATGAACTTTTGATTGGGGAAGGGAAAAATCATTCTTGATTGAGGAAACAGCGTGAGCAACATTACTGGAACATGAAATTATACATGGGGCAGTTAGTGTTCAAGGTAATAAATAGTTTGATGTTACAAACAAACAACAAACCCCAAACAACCCCCCCAAAAAGGAATGCAAAATTCTTTCTCAACTAGTTATCCTTTCCCCTTGAAATGCCCAAAGGGATAAATGGGAAGCAAGATGCCATTTATTAGCTGGATTACTGCTAGAGCTTCCTATATTGAATTCTGATGAGGCTCATTTGGAATACACAGTTTATAGTAAAGTCCAATGATAATCTCACCTGATTTCTCTGCACAAATCCAAATTTGGGAACATTTTCATACTTGGCCAGCTGTTTTGCCAAGTGAGCTGAAGTGATGCTGGCATGCATCGGCACACAGGTGAGGAAGGGAGATGAACTAGATGATCCATCTCAGAGTACGGAGGAAATAGGAGGCAGATGAGTGAGTTGTGTATTGGCAGATGCTCTTTTCCCTCTTATAGTGACCTCATCCACCTGTCATTGTGACAAAATGTCCCAGGATCACATGTTTCATGTATCCAGCAAACTTGTTGAATACTCTTATGTTTTGTAAAGTTTAATTGTTTACTAATGTTTTCTATGTAGGTGATGAAGCAATCTGAAAGATGGGAAAAAGGGAATTTGTATCTTCCTCTTCAGTCTTTTTATCTTTATTTATTTTTACTGTATTATTGTATTGGCTTGAACATTCAATACAAAACTGCATAGCAGAAGTAATAACAGGAGTTTTTTTCTTGTTGTATTAGCTGACTTTAAAGAGAATGCTTCAAATTTCGATCTTTAAGCATGATGCTTGCTATAAAGATATTTGTAAATTCATTTTGTCAGGTTAAGAAAATTTCCTTTCTAATTCTAATTTAATAGCTTTTTAAAGCCAAGAATAAATATTGATTTTTTTTTTCACATGCTCTTGGGCTTTAAAAATATTTAGGTGGTAAGACGACTTTTCTCCTGGGCGCCTGGGTGGCTCAGTTGGTTAAGCGACTGCCTTTGGCTCAGGTCATGATCCTGGAGTCCTGGGATCGAGTCCCGCATCGGGCTCCCTGCTCGGCAGGGAGTCTGCTTCTCCCTCCAACCCTCTCCCCTTTCATGCTCTCTCTCTCTCAAATAAATAAATTTAAAAAAAAATCTTAAAAAAAAAATGACTTTTCTCCTTTAATATGTTGATACGGTGAGTTTTACTGATAGATTTTCTTATTGCTTAGTCACTCTTGCCTTCCAAGGAAGGACAAAAATTGCTTATTTGTGAGCATATTTTTAATATGACCTATTGGATTTGATCTGCAAATGTTTATTTGGCTATTTATGTATATTTCATAAGTAAAATTGGCCAGTGTGTTTATTTTCTTATACTCTAATAGTTTCAATATCAGGGATTTATTGGCCTAATAAAATAAGGTGAGTGGCTTTTATTATTTTTTCTTTCTCTGGAAGATCTAGTATAAAGTTGGGGTTCTCTGTCCCTTGAAAATTTGTCTATTAAGTTTCTTTGAACCATATTCCTTGATCGGGTAGGGGATGTAGACTATAGGGTAAGGAGAGAAAAGGAAAACCTTGGTTACTATTTCAGTTTATGTATTTGGTGATTGGTAAATAGAGCCAATTTTGGTAATTTGTATTTGTTTACATAACTACCGGTATTCCTGGCTTCCTTTGGTTACTAATTGTCTAGTACATCCTTTCTCTGACTCTTTAAGATTAACCATTTTGTGTTATTTTAATTCAGTCATAACTTTTATAAATAAAATGTGACCAGATATTTAAAAGTCAGTCTAAGAAAGTTATCTATTTTTTAAAGATTTATTTATTTATTTTAGAGAGAGTGAGAGAGAGAGAGAGAACACACACAGGGGAGGGACATAGGGAGAAGGATAGAGAATCTCAAGCAGATACCATGCTGACTGGAGCCTCAAGAAAGTTATCTTTTAATCTATGACTTTAACCTCCTCCTTTAAACATCTCATTCAAGATATCTGAGAGCTCCTGGAGTGTGATTTTTCCCTACTTAATCTCTTTTTATTGACTTCTAGTAACTAGATAAACACACTAGCATCATCTTCTCATGGACAGTATCTAACTATAGTAAAAATTCCTCACAAACTGAGTTGGGCCCATTCCTTCAATTATTTTAGATATACCGATTTATTTATTTGTTGTTATGTTTGGACTTATTTTTGCCAACCTACTTAACATTTTTTGTGTTTGTTATACCTTCTCTTTGTTTTTCTTTCCCTTGCCTTTTGTGGAAATGGTCAATTTAAGAAAAATTCTTAGGGGCACCTGGGTTGTGCAGTCAGTTGGGTGTTAAGACTCTTGGTTTTGGCTCAGGTAATGTTCTCATGGGTCATGGGATCTGAGGCCTGCATCGGGCCCCGAGCTCAGTGCAGAGCCTGCTTGAGATTTTCTCTCTCTCCCCTTCCCTCCCATGCTCTCTCTCTTTCTCTCTCTCTCTCTCAAATAAATAAATGAATCTTTTAAAAAATAAAAATAATTTTTTAAAATTACTTTTAATTTCCTCTGCCAGTTTCAGAGTTCCAAATTTGACAAGCATACCTAAATTTGTGTTTTTCTGAGATATTCTAAAGTCAATGAATATCTTTGTCCTCTTCCCAAACTAGACATATTTTTACCTTTTTCCAAATTCCCCTTCCTACCCCCATCCGTCAAGAACTATGAAAGGTCTGGGATTCTACTCTACTTACAATCTAACAAATTCATTTTCTGTAGTTTCAGGGATGTGCAGAAGACAAAACCTGGGTCAGAGATTAAGGACTTTATTACTCACAGTAGTAACAATAGCCAGAGTATTAACATTCTCTTCTCCATTTCCTGGAGCTGCAGTTCCCAAAGAGTGACATCAAGAGGACCAGGTGACAGCTGGACACACAGTGGGTTGCATTATAGGAGAGACACTCTGAACATTTATAATGGGCAGTAAGCTTGAATGCTCTTTGCCCTGAAAGAAGGCACTATCTCACTCTTCCAAGGCTGTAAGGAAAATTGCCCTTTGCTCCAGAGAGAGACGCACACTCTCTGTATAAGGCAGTCAGGGCCTTCCTTCCTTCCTTCCTTCCTCCCTCCCTCCTTCCCTTCCTTCTTCCTTCCTTCCTTCCTTCCTTCCTTCCTTCCTTCCTTCCTTCCGTCCTTCCTTTCTCCCTTCCTCCCTCCTCCTTCCTTCCTTCCTTCCATCCTTCCTTCCTTCCTTCTTCCTTCCTTCCTTCTTCCTTCCTCCTTCTTCCTTCCTCTTTCCTTCCTCCCTCCCTCCCTACCTCCCTCCCTCCTTCCTCCCTCTCTCCCTCCCCTTCCTTCCTCCCTCCCTCCCTCCCCTTCCTCCCTCCCTCCCTCCCTCCTCCTTCCTTCCTCCCTCCCTCCTTCCCTCCTCCCTCCTTCCTTCCTTCTCCCTCCTTCCTTCTTTCCTTCTTCCCTCCTTCCCTTCTTCCTTTTCCTTCCTTCCTTCCGTCCTTCCTTCCTTCCCTCCTTTCTTTCTTTCTTTCTTTCTTTCTTTCTTTCTTTCTTCTTTCTTTCTTAGATAATTCTTGATTTGTAATTTGACTGGGTATAAAATTCTAGACTGATAATTATTTTTGCTCAGCACCTTGAAGATAGGACATTATTTCTTCTGGATCCACTGTTGCTCACATTAACTCTGCTATCAGTATTAGTGCTTTCTCCTTTGTAGCCATTTGGAATTTCTCTTCCTCTTTGATGATCTATAGTTTTATCACAGTCTGTTTTGATGTACAGCTGACCCTTGAACAACACAGGGGTTAGGAATGCCACTGCCCTGCCCCCCAGTAGAAAATCCACATATAACTTTTTTAAAAATTTTAATTCCAATATAGTTAAAATACATTGTTATATTAGTTGCAGGTGTGAAATATAGTGGTTCAACAATTCCATTCCTTACTCAGCACTCATCACAGTAAGTGTACTCTTAATCCCCTTCAACTATTTTATCCATCCCCCCACCCACCTCCCTTTTGGTAACCATCAGTTTGTTCTCTATAGTTAAGAGTCTATTTTTTGGTTTATCTCTTTTTGTCTTTGTTTGTTTTGTTTCCTAAATTCCACAAATGAGTGAAATCATATGGTATTTGTCTTTCTCTGACTTACTTATTTCATTTAGCACTCTCTCTCTCTCTCTCTCTATATATATATATATATTGTGGTGTGCTAGGCTTAGTTCCAGGCTTTCTGCTTTTGTCAGTGTCCCAGACCTCACAGTTTGTATGTGGTCCCAGGTTTCATGAGTCTTTTTCTTTCAACTTTTGCTTACCTCTGTGGAATACTCCCTTATTTATGACACCTGGAGTTTGTTTGTTTGTTTGTTTTGGAGCTCAGTTAGATACTTTTGAAAAATCTCTATGATTTTATATATTTTGAGGAGAGAGTATGTTGTGTCAGCCATATGTATCCTAAATTAATCTTTAAAGAATATTTTCAATAAGAAATGTATGCTAAAAGAACAATGGTTTGAGAGGAAAACTAGTGATTAAAAAGCTAGAAAAGAGGAGAGTAAAACGTGTTTGTGGAAAGAAGTAATGGTAGAACCAGAGAGAACAATTGCATTTTAAAAAGGGGGGAGAGAGAATCATGGAAGAGACTGAAGGGGATGGTATCACAAGTACAAGTAGGACTTTTGTAGAACTTAAAAGATGAGGACATAGATTTGGCATGAGTGAAACTGGTCAGATAACTCAGGCATCATGTCATGGAGGCTGTTAAGCCATGGTTAGAATATTAACTCTTTAGATGTTTAACTTTGATTATATCTATCTAATTTCCCCTCCATACACTTACCAGTTCTCTGCCAATAGCTAGGTGCCCCAAGATTCAGTTCAGTTCTGGCATTTTCTAGCTGGAGTTAGTCTCAGATCCCACAAGTTAAGAACTCAGTCCCACGAGACCACCCCCTCACTACCACCACTTCAGATACCAAATGCAAGTCCAGGTTGTCACCTGTGCTTCTGACTGACCAGCTATAAAACAGAGCGTCATGAGCACACTGAAGGCATAAACCCAGTTGTGTCTTCCACAATGTCAGCTTCATTCAATCATAAAGTTAAATCACAATTATAAAGCAGGTTCAGGATTCCAAACTCATGACATCTCACCATGTGATTCAACTTGGCTTCTTACACAGCACAAAGAGCAGGGCATAAGACAAACCACACGACAAACAAGACAACATAACGGTGTAGGAAGCTAATGAACCAAACTCAAAGTCAGTCTATGGGCGCACAGTTGAGATAAGGCCTCAGTCTGGTCCAGGTCAGCTCTCGGTGCTTACTGCTGCTTATGTTCAAGCCATGAAGGATCCCAGTTCTGTTCAGATGTCAGTTGGGCAGAGCCTTTGTGGATGTTGCCTTTTTTAAGCGGTCAGACATAGAAGGGTCATGTCTGAGGAGTCTGACAGTTTGTTGCCAAAATCCTCCTCTTTTTAAAGGGATTTAATCAGTTTCAGGCCCCCACAAGACCTCTTCTGGTTCTGCTCTTTATCAGTTCTGGGGTGTCAGCTGACGTTGGTCCTGGCGATATCTCCTAGCTGCAGTACCTTTAACTGTTTGTGTCACTGCTTGACACCGGCTCCTGCTTGACATGAGAGACTCCATTTTGCTCTCTACATAGAGGTTCCCATGATCCCCTCCTTGTGTTTGACAATTTGCCACAATGGCTCACAGAACTCAGGAAAACTGTTTACCTACCCGATTACCTGTTTATTATAAAAGGATACAACTCAGAAACAGCCAGATTAAAGAGATGCATAGGACAAGGTTTGGGGGACAGGATGGAGCTTCTATGCCCTCTCCAGATGCATCATGTGACCTCCCAGCACTTCCACATCTTCAACAACCCAGAAGTTCTTCAATCCGCTTTGGTTAGGGTTTTTATAGAAGTTTCGTTGCATAGATATGATTGATTAAATCACTGACTATTGATTATTACTCAGTCTCCAACCTCTCCACCTCCCAAGTGTCAGGGAGTAGGGTTGAAAGTTCCAACCCTATAATCACATGGTTGGTTCCCCTGGCAACCATCTCTCCATTGTAGATGGGCTAATCTGGAGCTCCCAGCCACCAGTCATCTCATTAGCATACAAGAAAACACTTATCTCTTCAAAGTTTCCAAAGATTTTAGGAGCTGTGTGCTAGGAAACAGGGCAAAGACCAAATATATATATATTTATTATATCATAGCCCAATATGCACAGAGATAACAAACCTCTCAGAGGTGAATTCTACTGATTCAACTCATAAGAAATTGGTGCGTAAACCAGAACACCAATGTTTTACAATAGAAAGTAAACATTTCACAAGGACTGGACTGTTTTTGTGGGCTGATCAATACATTCTCTTATATAAGAAAGTTACCTAAGAAGTCAAATTGCAAGCAGTGGGTTGGTTGGTGAGTACAGAATCAGAATAACATTAATTGTAATATTAATCATTAATGCCTATTATGGTAGCACAAAGAACTACATGGGAATGTACCTTTCAAGAGAAGTAACTAATTTAGACCCATTGGTCAGGGGACAGCTTTATAGTAGAGAGTCATATTGCCCTTGGACACCATTTTGTCTATGTTTCATGCTTATTGCTTTTATTTACACATTAAAATGAACAATGCCAAACAATTACTATCATTATTAGTAAATTTCTAATTCCAGTCTCCATCGCTTCTTATTGATACTGTGCACAGGCTATGTGTAAATTGACTCATCTAATTTTCACAGTTATGTGATTTACATGGCACTAACCTTATTCTAAAGAGGAGACATAGAAAAGTTACATAAATTGAACAAAACTACATCAGAAGTTGTTTACTTGAATTTAAACCGTCTGTCTCTAAATCTCATGTCTTTATGATCCAGTTGATTAACTACAAGCCCAGAGAGGCTAATGATTTTCTGAGAGGATTCAGAGGCCACTGAGCCTGGATGTTCCTGAAACATTTTAGCCACTCATCACTGAGGGACACTTTTTGTACAGATGGCTAATCTCATTAATTACACTTCTCCCAATTTCATTCTCAGCATGCAAACTAGAAGATATGAGGAATATCTTGCTGACACCCCCATCTGCCTTACTAGAATATCTCTATAAGCAAAATAGACTCATCTTCTGAAATAGGAGTCAGAGGGAAGGAAAGGACATGGGTCTAATAGTGAAAAATTGGGAGAGCACTAGAGGTAAGGTGAGGAAGTTTATATGTAGCAATTTATGTGTCCTCAGTGAGTAGTAGCTAGGGTCATCCTTTTGCTCTGATGGTGAAAATTGCATTTTTGAGGTCAGTGTCTTTAATGAAGTTTAGACTAGGCAATATTGGGGAAGGAAAAGGTAATAAACTATAAGTGAGAATAAATGTGTAGAGATCCAGGAAGTAGAGCCACAAAATCTACTTTAGTAATACTCAGCTGCTGAGGAAGTTGAGAGAGTAGCCAGTGAGTTTATGTACATGGAGGTGCCCAATATGCAATGGATATCTGTTCTTGGGTTTAAAACAAAGATCTAGATGGAGTTATGATTCTGAGAGTCATCAGCTTGACCAATACTTGATACCTGAAGCAAATGTAATGAATGAGATGGGACAATCAGAATGTATAGACCTAGAATGCAACAGGGCTGAGTGGAATCCTGGACATGAGGTAAAGGTTGGGCAAGGCAAGGGCAGCCCACAGGGCAAACCAAGAAAGAGCAGTGAGAAAGATGGAGGAAGCCCACAAATGGAAAGACAAGGAAATCTGTGTTTAAGATAATACACATAGTCTGTGTAGGTCTGATTCATCATCATATGCACTTTTTAGACATTACACACACGTAATAAATACTGGATGATACAAATAATTTTATTTTCTAATGATTTCTTCAAGATGCTTGAGAGGCAGTTGGTAACATGTAAAGAACATTGATTTTTACAGTCAGGAGCCCTAGGCTTAGTTATTAGATGTTCTCTGTGACTTTGTGACCTACTTTCTCTGAGCATCAATGTTTATGAAAGTTTTTTTATACACAGAAAGCCACTATATAAAAAGGGATTTAAAAAAGTTGTTTAAGGTAAGAAGCTTAACTATTTATATTTAAACTTGAATTAAAAAAAAAAAAACTTCAGATGGGAAAAATATAAATAAGATGACAATGGATAATTTTTGTCTTAAAAACCTAACGAGGTTTCATGTCTACACAAGTTTAATTCATATATATATATATTGTGTTTGACAGAATATTTTATTCACTCTTATCAGGGATTTTTTTTTAATTTCTATCCATTTTTGTTCTTTATATTTTAAGGTAATGTTATGAGGTTCATTCAGGATCATCTTCCTGTGGAACTATCCTTATGCTATTAAAAATTATTATTTTCTTTATCTCTAACATAACTTTTGTCTAAAATCTCTATTGCCTAATATTAATATTGCAACTGTAACTTTTGTTCCTTTAGTATTGTTTATTTTTTGCTATTTATTAAATGTAATACTTTTATATATTTGAGTATTAAGTACATTATGTGTAAATGACAATTAACTTTTTAAAAAATCCTTTCTTAAAATTTCTGTTTTCTTATGGTTAAGATTAATACATTTATTTCTTGTATTTCTTGTAATTAATAATTTGGATTCATTTTGATTACCTTAGTCTATCTCTTCTACTTATAATGGTTTTTTGTTGTTGTTAGTTGCTTCTTGTTTTTGTTTAAAAACTTACTTTTGAATAATTGCTTAGCTTTTATAAAATCATAGACTGAAAGATTTTTTTCCATTTCCAGTCTCTATTTTTTTTGATATGAAATCTACAATCCTTCCAATGGTCACTTTTTTATAGGTGATCTCTGTTTCTCCAATTTGTTTTCAATATTTTCTCTTTGATGTTGTATTTTGAAATTTTATTCTGATGTGTCTTGGGTAAATTTACTTCTTTTTTATCCTGTAGGATTTACTATATTTGCTTACACTGGGGACTGACAATCTATTCTGGAAAGTTCTCTGCTATTATCTTTAAATTTCTGTGTTGCCACTATTATCTTTATTATTCTTCTGAATCGTCTACTGGAAATATGTTGGATTTTTTCAATTTATTCTTCATGTTTTAACTTTGTATTTATATTTTCTATCGTTTGCAGCTCTTGGTAATTTTTTTCCAGACTATTTCCCAGTTCACTTGTGTTCTCTGGCTATGTTATGCACTATTTTACCCATTCCTTGCATTTTAGATTTTAGCAATAATTTTTTTTATTTCTAGAAATATGTTTAAATGTTTTCTAATCAGTCTTTTTAAACAGTGTCATTAATTTTATTAGTGCTTTATTTCACATTCTTATTTTTTAATCACTTAAATATACTTATTTGGGAGTCTTTTTGTACTATTTTAAGGTTTTAATTAGCATGATAATTATCCTCTTGTATTTGCTGACTTTCTCATAGTGTTCCTTTTCCTTGTATTATAATTTCTTAGGGTTAGCTCACCTTCACAATTATTTATCTTGAGGGTCATGTGTGATCTGGGTTCTTTACATAGTAGTATCTTTTCATTGTTTGTTTATTTCTGTGAGAAATACTATTTTCCATTGATCTAGAATCAGGTTTTTTTTTTTAACTCATTTCCCAAGTTGAGTGTCCTGTGCCAATTGGCATAGTACATTTAGATCTCACACCTAATTAGATACGCAATTTTAATTTCTCTTGGGAAATTTAACTTTTCCCTATCCAATATTTTCAAGACACTACGGATTTCTTTGCCATTTCTAGTTCCCTTTGCATGGAAAACATGGCTATTTTAAGTTCCTGGCTTTTACTAAGTGCATTATTTCCATGTCTCATGTTCCTGGATAGGTATTAAAAACCTAGCCTTTTGCTGTCAAGATTTATGTTGAGATCTGAAGGGTTCATTTTCTTCCAGAGGTAAGGCAGCAACTCTTACATTTATTCTTTCATTTATGAGCCTAGTATATATTTTTAAATTTCCTTTAATATTAGTTTTGTATTTTAGAATTGTTATATTTACCAAGTATTTCTAAATATGTTTGGAGTAGAAATAGAGGCTACAACAACTGAGCCACTCATATTCCCAAGAAGACAACATGTATTAGGCTCATTTTAGTTAATATATATCTTTGGAAAAAATAGATTTTCAAATACTTTACAGTTTAGTGCCTTTATATATGTAATTTATCTTTCCTGGCCCCTCTGTTCTGAACTACAACGTAGTTTAAAGTTTTTAGAGTGGGTTTCAGGAGTTTTATGCATGGCTTGACTTTATTGGAAAAATTTCAACTGTGATACAATATGTTCTAAAACTTGCATTAAAGCTATAATCTTCAGCACTGAATGTGAGAGAAAGTAGTCATTCTGTTGTTGTTTTTCAGACCTTATTTCATTAAACTTCACTGGGAATTTGACACGGCTACTTACTCCTCTTTTTTTTTTTTTTAATTCAGTAACATGAAACTGATAACATTTCTTGGCCTCATCTGCTGCTTCTTACCTACCTGACTCTTGCTGTCTCTTATTGGACTTTTATCCAGCCTTTCCATCCTGAACACCTCTACCTACCTCCCAGTCTGCACCCCCCTGCTATATGAAGTTACTCCTCTTGGAGTCAACACACACAACGCAGATGTTTTCTCCTTGGAGAGCAAATGAAAGATGTGAACATGAGCAGTTGGGGTTCCCCCAAAAGATATGTTGAAGTCCTAGTTGGCAATATCTGTGAATTGTGACTTTAACTGGAAATAAGTTCTTTGTAAATGTAATCAAGTTAAGATGAGGTCATTAGAGTGACCCCAATCCAACATGACTCTTGTCCTTATCAGAAGAGGAAAATGACATGTGAAGTCATACAGGGAGAGTGCTGCATGATGACAGAGGCAAAGACTGGAATGATATAGCTCTAAGGCAAAGAGTGCTAAGGATTAATGGCTTCTTCCAGAATTTAGGAAGAAGCAAGGGGGGATTCTCCCCTACAGCTTCAGAGAGACCACGGCCCTGCCAACACCTCGATTCAGACTTCTGGCCCCCAGAATTGTGAGACAATAGATTTCTGTTGTTTTAGGCCACCTGATTTGTGATGCTTGGTTACAGTAGTCCTAGGAAACTAATAAAAGTCCTTTAGGGAAGCCTTGACTTTCTGCATTAATGAGCATTGGTGTCTTTTAAGCCTTTGCACACAGTGACAATCACAAAATCCTGTCATTGGACTTAAAAACCTTTTAAGATGAATACACATGAACTTCCATTATTGTTCTTTTTTTCCTCATAAGTGGTCATCTTTTCTTAGGCTGTAGGAGAGAATCTTCTCATTCAATGAGGAAATGAGATTGCCCACACTTTTTTCATTCAGTCTGGATCACTGCTGAGGAGTTACTTTGGGCCACTGCCCCGTCTACCCCCTGTGGCGTCTCTCTCCCCACCCATCCCTGGAGTACAGCAGGAGATAAAATATTGAGATGGTTTAAAAGATGCAGCAGCTTACCATTTTGTTCCTATCAAGTTCCCCTTAAGATATTTTCATCCAGCTTGTCTACACACTCTATCCGTGATGAGTCAAGCAAGAATAACCTCCCGCATTTTCTTTGGGGTCCACCACCCCTATACTTGAATAAAAGTGTATGCTGACCCTCTGAAATTCTTTTTGTAGATAACAGCTCTACAGCAGCATCCCACTACTCTCTGGTAGAAGTGAGCCCTTATGGGTTGCTTTAAAATGACTTGGAGTGGGAGAAAAGTAGAATCATCCTGCTCTTTTTACAAAGGTCAGACTGACTGGTTGCCTCAAATGATCGCACTTATTTTACTTAGTCATTGTTTTCCAAGCAAGTACAAATATATTTCTGATTTCTTTTCTCTACGGTGACCCCCATCTGCCCACTTGCCACCTTTTCCTCTTAGTGTTTTCCCCTGCTGCCTCACCCACCTACCTACTTCCAATCAATTTCCAAAAGAAAGCTTTGCATAAAAGATGTGCCTATTAATAATATTTCTAAGAATTGTAGATGATGGAAAAATATGGTAGAAAATAAAAACTGTCAACTACGAGTTTTGGGGGAGTGTGGGGGTACCAGGAGGGAAAAGTTCGTGCCCTTACATCTCAGGGCATACACCGTTTCTGCCTTCCCTTCAGGCTTGTCCACTTAGTGCCTTGACATGGGCTAATGGCTTCGGGAGGGAAACATTAGTGTCAGGTTCCCCTACTTCTCACATCCTCTTCCTGTACAACTTGTTCCCATTATCCTTTTAGAGAAGTTCGTATTAGCTCTTTTGTTCTGTGTACAAGGTACTAAATGATGAATAAATGCACAGGGTCTTCCTCTTTCACATGGGGTCAAACCCTGACTCTATTAACTGTTAGCAAATTCTTTCACTTCCTTAGCTCCGATCAATTTTTTATCTGTAAAATAGGAATGGTCACACCTACCTTGCTTAGCTGATGTAAGAATTAAATAGCAATGTTCATACTTGGCCTTGAATGAGCATTCACTATAACAGGTAACTGGTTATCATTGCAATTTTTTTAATTATAATTTTTTTATTATGTTATGTTAGTCACCATATAGTACATCATTAGTTTTTGATGTAGTGTTCCATGATTCATTGTTTGCGTATAACACCCAGTGTTCCATGCAATATGTGCCCTCCTTAATAACCATCACCAGGCTAGCCCATCCCCCCACTCCCCTCTAAAACCCTCTGTTTGATTCCCAGAGTCCATAGTCTCTCATGGTTAGTCTCCCCATCTGATTCCACCCCCTCATTTTCCCCTTCCTTCTCCTAATGTCCTCCATGCTATTCCTTATGTTCCACATATAAGTGAAACCATATGATAATTGTCTTTCTCTGTTTGACTTATTTCACTTAGCATAATCTCCTCCAGTCCCATACATGTTAATGCAAATGTTGGGTATTCATCCTTTCTGATGGCTGAGTAATATTCCATTGTATATATAGACCACATCTTCTTTATCCATTCATCTGTTGAAGGGCATCTCAGCTCCTTCCACAGTTTGGCTATTGTGGACATTGCTGCTATGAACATTGGGTGCATATGGTCCTTTTTTTCACTACATCTGTATCTTTGGGGTAAATACCCATCATTGCTATTGTTAACATTTCACTCCATGCTCATTTCCAGTTGGCTGTCAGTATTCTATTGTAGAACAGAGTCTTGTGCCAGTCTTTTAAAAGAGATCCTTATTTTTGTACATCAGGAATCAGAAATCTTTGTCTATATATGAACAATTTTGCTATTGCTCTGTGAGGTTTCTCAGACACCATCGCCCCTGAAGAGGCCTTGTTGAAGGAGTGGAAGGCAGCTGGTTCCTTGTGGCTCTTTTTTGTCTGGGAGCCCTTGTTGAAGTGAGAATGCAAAGACCACCTAGATGGGCCAAGAAGAACCAGGCTTGAGTTGGGTCTGGGATGAAGGACAGTGGGGCTGTAGCCATGGGAAGGCCTTGCTGAGGAGCTTTGAGAGTGCACAGCACAAGGGCATGGGGATCAATGCTTTGATGCCACATCTCCAGTTGCTTGGGTGCTTATTAATGCATCTTCCCCCAACACTTATGTGAAGTCGATATTATACTAATTTTACAGATGGAGACCCAAGGTGCTGAACTTGCTCTCTCCAAGGTTAGTTAGCCAGCTAGTGGGAAGGAAAATGTAACACCTAAGGAATTTCTTCCTCCATCTTTCTCCATAAAGGCAAATGCTCATGGTGCTTACATAAATGGCTCTTTCTATGTAGCTCCAAAATGAATTTAAAATTAAGTAAAATGAATAAAGTGGGAGAAATTTCTGACCCTTTACATTAAAAATTTAGAAAATGATAAAGTTTTAAAATAAGTTTTGTGTTATTTGTTAATTGGTGAGGAAAAATGCCACTTAAATAAATTAGTTTGGAAGACCCAGAGTTTATCACCTTATAAAGTTTTTCCCTTTTCTTACAGTTTCCTTTTCTACATGTGTTGGCAGGTTTTTCTGAAGTCGGTGACTCCCTCCCACCCCTTTGATAATACTGACTTTGAAACAAAAAGCAGGAGAAAGCCAGTAGGAATTTCATTTTTAGATGTTATTTTCTTTCTGCCTCTATTTAATCAGTGGTTTGCTGGTTTGTTAACTTCATCTTGTCAGGGAATAGAAGTGAAGTAAGTCTTTGTAAAAGATATTATCGATTTTACCTGACTCTAAAAGTGAACATGAAAAATTATATAACCCTTAAATGTCTTGGGCTTGGAGAAATGCCAGGGAAGAATTTATAGGGAACAAAGGATATATTTAATCCCTTCCTTTTACTGTCTCTCTCTCTAGTCCACTTATGATGAAAGAGCATGCAGTCGGGAGATAGGATGATTGCCCCGAGTTGCTGAGCTACCCTTTGCCAGCTACGAGAAATGGGGAGTCATTTGCTTTCTTGAAATTTCAGTTTCTTGCCCAAAATATGGTAGGAGTTGTAACTTCTATCTGCTTGGCTTATATGAGGAACAAATGAGAGAATATGTATAGTAGAACTTTGTCAATTACATACTGTCAGTGTCAACCTGGCTGGGCCATGGTACTCAGATGTTTGGCCAAACATTCTTCTAGATGTTTCTGTGAAAGACTTGTTTACATGAGACTAATATTTAAATCAGTAGACTCTGAGTAAAGTATACCCTCCATAATGTGAGTGGGCGTCATCCAGTTATTGAAAAGACTGACTTCTCTGGAAGAGGAGGAAATGTTGCCAACTTGAGATTTGAACTGTGACTCTTCCTTGGGTCTCCAGACTACTGGCCTGCCCTGCAGATTTTGGATGTGTTAACCTCCCCCATCCTGTGAGACTGCTCCTTAAAATAAATTTCTCTCTCTCTCCCTATATATAAATGTACAGATCCTATTGGTTCTGTTTCTCTGAAACCCTCACTGATAACACGTCATTATACAAAACCAAATATTTTTGATAAGCACCTTGTTTTTTCATTAAAAACATTTAATTTTCTTTCATTTCTAATTTTCTATTTCTAGAAAGGGTATAACTCCATGATATAGTGATCTTCTTCCTTATGTTTTTTTATCAGTTTTATTGATATACATATAATAAAATTCACCAACTTTGTGTCCAATTTGATGAATTTTTGAGAATTTTGTACAGTAGCATGACCCACCAACATTTTACGTAGAATATTTCTATCACATCAACATCTCCAGCTGTGCTTTTGTAATCACTTCCCTTCTCTCACCTTTTTTTGGACCCAGGCAACCAGTGATTTTCTTTTTTTTAGAATTTAATAAAAAGGGAATTCATAGAGTGCATAGTCTTTGTATTACTTAATGTAATACTTTTTAATCATATTGTTGCATGCATGTGTTCTTTGTTCCTTTTTAGTTGCTGAGTAGTCATCTACTGTAGGAAAAGAATCACATTTGTTTATATATGCTTCAATTGATAGATATTTAGATTCTTTCCATTTTGGGCTATTATGAAGAAAGCTGCTATCAACATTTGCATATAAATTTTTGTGTGGACATATGATCCCACCATGTCATCTGAGTGCCTGTGCTAAGTAAATGTATAAAGGAGAAATTGCTGGGTCATAGAGTAGGTGTATATTTATCTTTATCAGAGATGACCAGACTGTTTTCTGAAGTGTGTTCCACATACAATGTATGGGGATTCCAGTTGCTTACCTTCTTTCAAACACCTGGTAATTTTAGCAATTCTTGTAACCACAACCTCGTTGTGGTTTCAGTTTGCATTTGCTAATGGCTAATCATGTTGAAGATCTTTTCTTGTGCTTCTTTGCCATCTATATAGCTTCTCTACTGAGCTTTCTATTCAAATCTATTATTCATTTAAAAATGAATTTTTTTTTTGTTATTAGGTTGTGCAAGTTTTTTTTATACATTCTGAATGCAAATGATTTAATAGATCTATGCTTTACAAATATTTTCTCCTAGGCTGTAAGATTGCCTTTTACTTTCTTAAAAATCTTTTGAAAAGCAAATGTTTTCATTCTTGAAATCTAATTTATCATTTTTTTGTCCTTTATGTCCTATTTAAGAAATTTGACCTAATTCAAGGTCACAAAGATTTTCTTCTATGTTTCTGTCCAGAAGTTTCATAGTATTAGTTCTATATTTGTAGGCCTATAATGCATTTTTAGTTAGATTTTGTATATGATGTGAGGTAAAAGTGGACTACATTTATTTTGTTTTGACCTTAGATGTCTCAATTGTTCAAGCAACATTTGTTGAAAAGATTATTGTTTCCCAACTGAATTACCCTGGAACCTTATTGAGGTCAATTGACTATATAAATGTGAGTTTATTTCTAAAATCTCTATTTGTTGGGTGCCTGGGTGGCTCAGTTGGTTAAGCGACTGCCTTCAGCTCAGGTCATGATCCTGGAGTCCCGGGATCGAGTCCCGCATCGGGCTCCCTGCTCGGCACGGAGTCTGCTTCTCCCTCTGGCCCTCCCCCCTCTCATGTGCTCTCTCTCTCTCATTCTCTCTCTCTCAAATAAATAAATAAGATCTTTAAAAAAAAAAATCTCTAAAATCTCTATTTGTTTCCATTGATCTGCATGTCTATTTTATACCATATCATGCTGTTTTGAATACTAAGGTAGTATAGTAAATCTTGAAATCAATGGAGTTATGTTCTCCAACTTTTTTATTCTTTTCCCATATTGTTTTGGCTAGTCTACATAAATTTTATAATCAGATCACCAATTTCCAGGAAAAAAAAAAAGAAAGAAAAAGAAGGCTCAATGAGAGTTTTATTGGATTGCATTGTATCAATATTAGTTGGGGAAAATTATATTTAAAATATCAAGTCTTTTATCCACAAAAAAAAAATGTTAGAACTAAAAAATGATTTCAGTAAAGTTGCAGGATACAAAAACAATACACAAAAATTAGTTGCATTTCTATACACCCAATAACAAATATCAGAAAGAGAAATTAAGAAAATGATATCATTTAAATTAGCATCAAAAAGAATAAATTACTTAGAAATAAATTTAACAAAGGAGGTAAAAGATCTGTACACTGGAAACAATGGAAGACATTGGCAAAAAAAAAGTTGAAGAGGCCACAAATAAATGGAAAGATATTCCATGTTCATGGGTCAGAAGAACTAATATTGTTAAAATGTCCATACTTCCCAAAGCCATCAATGTCATCCCATCAAAATTCCCATGACATTTATCACAGAAATAGAAAAAACAATCCTAAAATGTGTTTGTAACCACAAAAACCCTGAATAGCCAAAGCAAACTTGAGAAAACAGAGAAAAACTGGAGGCATCACACTTCCTGATTCAAAACACTAGTACAAAGTTACAGTAATCAAAACAGTGTGGTACTGGCATAAAAACAAACATGTGGATCAATGGAACAGAATAGAGAGCCCAGAAATAAACCCATGCATATATGGTTAATTGATTTTCTACAAAGGAGCCAACAATGGGGAAAGGATGGTCTCAATAAATGGTCCTGGGAAAACTGGATAGTCATGCAAAAGAATGACACTGACCCTTATCTTACATCACTCACAAAAGTCAACTCAACATGGCTTAAATACTTGAACATAAGACCTGAAACCATAAAACTCCTAAAAACATAGGGGGTAAGCTGCTTGACATTGGTTTTGGCAATAATTTTTTAATTTGACACCAAAAAGGCAATAAAAGCAAAAATAAGTGGGACTACATCAAACTAAAAAGCTTCTGCTCTGCAAAGGAAACCATCAACACAATGGAAAGGCAACCTATGGAATGGGAGAAAATATTTGCATACCACATATCTAATAAGAGGTTAATATCCAAAAAGCAAGCAAAGAAAATAAATTCATATGACTCAATAGTAAAAACAAACAAACAAAAAAACCAACCCAATTAAAAAATGAGCAAAGGATCTGAATAGACATTTTTCCAAAGAAGACACACAAATGGCCAACAGTTACATGAAAGGTGCTCAACACCACTAATCATTAGAGAAATGCAAATCAAAGCCACATGAGATATCACCTCACATGAATCAGAATGGTGAATAGCAAGAAAATAAGAAGTAAGTGCTTGTAAGGATGTGTTAAAAAAGGAATCCTATGCACTGTTGGTAGGAATGTAAATTGGTGCAATCACTGTGGGAAACAGTATAGAGGTTCTCAAAAAATTAGAAATAGAAATGCCATATGATCCAATAATTCCACTGTTTGGTATTTACCCAAAGAGGATGACAACACTAATCTGAAAAGATACATGCACCCCTATATTCATTGCAGCATTATTTATTTTATTTTATTTTATTTTATTTTATTTTTTTAAAGATTTTATTTATTTATTTGAGACAGAGAGAATGAGATACAGAGAGCATGAAAGGGAGGAGGGTCAGAGGGAGAAGCAGACTCCCTGCCAAGCAGGGAGCCCGATGCGGGACTCGATCCCGGGACTCCAGGATTATGACCTGAGCCGAAGGCAGTTGCTTAACCAACTGAGCCACCCAGGCGCCCTCATTGCAGCATTATTTATAAAAACCAAATATGGAAGCAACCTGTGTCTGTTGATAGATGGATGGATAAAGAAGACAAGTGTGTGTGTGTGTATGTGTGTGTGTGTGTGTATATATATATATATATATATATACACACACACACACATGTGGATAGACCTAGAGGGTAATATGCTAAGTAAAATAAGTCAGACAGAGAAAGATAAATATCATGTGATTTTACTTATATGTGGAAACCAAAAAACAAAACAAATGAACAAACAAAAAAACAGAAACAGACTCATAAAAACAGAGAACTGGTCATTGCCAGGGGGTGGGTGGGGGGAAGGGCAAAAGAAGTAAAAGATTAACAGGTACAAACTTCTAGTTATAAAATGAATAAACCACAGGGATGAAATTTACAGTATAGGGAATGTAGTCCATAATATTGTAACAGTTGTGTGTGATGACAGAAGGTAAATACACTTATTGTGGTGAGGGTTGCATAATATACATAGTTGCTGAATCATTATGTTGTGCACCTGCAACTACTATAACATTGTATGTCAACTGTAGTTCCATGAAAAAAAAATAAGCACATATCTCACTAGGAATTTAGTCTTGTTCCCTCTGAGCTTAACCAAACTCAAGAGGATCACTGAGGTTAGATAATTAAAAGTCAAAGAGGCCACTCTTTGGAAGTGCTGGGAGACCTGAAATAATGGTCCTCCTCTCAGGAAGATGAACCATTGTGTTATCACAGGCCCCAGAGTCACACTGTACAGATTTGCATCTTGGCTCTGCCCCTAACTAGTTGTGTGGCGTTCACACCTCTATGCCTCCGTTTCCTCATCAGTAATATGGGTAGAAAAGTAGTACTTTCACCACGTAATTGTGGTTAATACAAAAAGGAATAAAGGAATACACAAAATGAATTCAAACACAGAGTGAGACTTGGAAGAGTACCTGGCACCCAGGATGCATTCAAATATTAGCTATTTTATAATTATCTTTATTTAAAAACTATTGATAGCCTGTTAAGTGTGTCCTGTGTGACCTCAGGAGATAAAGTTTTTCCTTGGTTACATCTGTTTTAGTTCCTTTACCTCCATTATCTCTGCCCAATCCTACAGGGCTTTGCTGTCAGCTCTGCTTCCAAGCTGCAAATTGAATTGGTAAAATAATCCCTCATGATTGCTTAAGACATTTCTCCTCCCAGGAACATTTGCATTTTTAGAGGAGACTCCAGAAGATACAAAAACTCCCTAGTTCTTACAAATTAATTGCTATCTCAGGCCATTCGGGCTGGGATTCTATAGTGCACAACTTCAGGAGGTGCCATACTTGTCAACCAATGAAGAAAATAATTTGGTGTAGTGGTTTTCAAAACACACACTGGAATCTCTGAGATTCTGAAGGGAAAGCGAAAGAAAACTCAAAGAATTCTATTTTCCCCTACCACTGGTAGGATCTTTTATCTGATTTCATATTGGACATGTATAGACTTTAAAAAGAAATTTTGAAGTCCACAGCTTTCGGGTATGGTACTTTTTTTTTTTTTTCTTAATGAATGAATTGATAGAATGAGAAGATATTTCTCACCAGAAAGGTATCTAAATCCCTGTGACTTTGACAAAACCAGCCAATTTTGGATAATGCATGGGCTCCTTATGATCAAGTAGCCTGTTATTATTCAGGACACACAACCTTCATTTCATCTTTGCCAGGTTATCTGGACACCATGAGGCTTGGTGAAAACCAAGTGTCTTTGTAGGATTGACACAGTGAATATTGAGACAGCTAAAGTCCTCAGTTGCCAAAAGTCTCTTGAATTTCCCATCCACAAATATGTTCATTTAGAAAATCCAAAGGGATCTGTCTAAAACTTTTTTCCCCTGATTATGGAAATAATAGAACAAAATTTCTTACATTCTCTCCATTCTCTCAGATCTCTTTCAGGATCTTATCTCTCGGACTTTTTTTTTCTGTAGTCACACAACATGCACATCTTTTAAATATAGTCATTCACTATTAGAACTGGAAGAGTGCTTATAAAGGGCATCTTGAGCAAACTCCTATCAAGAAAGAGATTTATCATATGTCATAGAAGCCTACATTTTTAAAATGCCGTAAATGGAAATATAGTGTAAAATTTCTTTAAAGTACAGAGCACATCTATATAGGAGACTGGCATCTGAAAATTGCCTGAACTCAGTTACATAAAATGCCTGGAGTGGTGTAAGGTAAATGTTGGGTCCTCAAGTAAAAATGGTAGGTAATCTCAGCAGTGGAAGGATTTCAGGGGTACAAACAATGCCTACACTTCCAGATATTTTCTTCTTTGATCAAAGCCTTATTTCCCCTTCCTGTGAGTAGATCTAATCCCCATCTACTTTTCTCATCCTACCAATTATGTTTCCTGCTTCTGATACATGGCCTGCTTCACTGGCTTCCAGTCATGATTCATTAACACAGAACACAATAAGCCCCTATTAATCCATAGCTGGGAAAAGAGATGAGTAGGTTGGTGATTGTGTTTTCTATGTGGAAAGAGATTGAACACTGGCTGTGATCTCTAATCCTGGTCAATTAAACAGATTTAAAAGAGGGTATTTGGGGATAGTGAACTGAACACAAATGTGCATGCCATAGAAATTTTTATCTGTCCTCCCAATCTTTGATTAAAAGTTGGTCATTTGAGCCCCTTACCTTAGATATACACTTTGGTTTGGCCACAGGCTAAAAACCTCTCTCCAAGGATGTATGGGCCCCATCATGTGGAGAGATGGCCCCTTTGAATTGAAAGTGGCCTTGGGTTCATTTTATTTTATTTTATTTTATTTTTATTTTATTTTATTTTATTTTAAAAGATTGTATTTATTTGAGAGAGAAAGAGAGAGCATGAGCAGGGGGAGGGGTAGAAGGAGAGGGACAAGCAGACTCCCCACTGAGCAGGGAGCCCAATGCAGGGCTTGATCCCAGGACCTTGAGAACATGACCTGAGCCAAAGTCAGATGCTTAACTGACTGAGTCACCCAGGTACCCTGGGTTCATTTTAATAAATATGTTCCATGGAGTTACTAAGAAAGAACAATCCAAAGTGGAACAATTATCTGAGGCAAAAGCCAAGAAGAATAAACTATGTGGACACATGAACTTTGGTAGTTTTTGTTCTTCACTCCAAACCTCCATCCTATAGTACAGGAGCCCAAGTTAGTCTTGGACTTGACCCAAGGCAGATCTCCTTCAGAATGGCATAAGACTGAGGCTATTTGAATACCTCTAGAGGGTGAACCATGTAGCCAACATAGATAGAGTTTGTGTTCATATACAAACTCAAGGCATTGTGATCAGAGATAGGAGATGACAGAACCCCTTTTACTACCCTTCCCTGGCTTTCTTCTTTGGGCTCACTTCTGTTTCCCACCCACCTTTTAGGTACCTCAGTGCTCTCACACATCTTCCCTCTTGCTCTTTGGTTCTTTTAAGTCAATTTGTTATCTTTTGCTCTTAGTTTACAAGTGAGTTTTGCCATGGTTATCATACTCAGAGAGGGCCCTTGTATTTCAGTTATCCTCTGTAGCTCTTTTGAAAAAAGGTTAGTGTCCCAGAAGTGGTTAATAAGCATTCTAAGAAAGAGGGTTCTGTGATCATACGTATTTGGTAAAGCTACATTCTACATCTCTCTCTATTTTTTACTATTAAAAATGATTAAAACCGATTGCAAATTTAAGTGGAAGAAGACAAACAGGACTAGTAGGTAATTTCTTGATTCATATGACTGGACCCAGGCTAGTGCCATCCCACTTGAGTGACCTCCTAGATGAAATAGCCTAACCAGGAATATATCTGCTAAGTCCCAGAACAGGCTTTCATTTGCCTGACTTGGACTGTAGTCTAAATCTGGGCCAATCACCACAGCCAGCAATACCAGTTTAATTGTGATTTGCCAACATTTGGTTCCAAGACCATCTCTTGTGAACAGGGAATCACCTTATTGTGATTGGCAACTCCACCAGCATTGGGTAGAAAGTATAAGGGGACGTTAATCAGAAAAAAGAGGTTATTATTGACAGAAGTGGGAGAAGTGACACAGTGCACATAGAACAGGGGCTGTCTCTGAACACTTACATGTCAAAATCACCTGGGGAGATTTAAAAACCACTGATGTCTGAGTCTCACCTTCAGTGATTCTTATTTCATTCATCTGGGATGTGGCCTAGATATCGGGTAAGAAATTTCTTCCACATTCTGTTGTACAGCCATGGCTGAGAACTCCTTGTCCAGTTGCTTTTTCAGGTCATCATTTTACACGTTATCAAAGATTAATCCTAAGTCCCAATTCTCTGCTCCAAACAAAGCCTTGATTCCAGATGAATGTATTCAAGACTACCTGCAATTTGATTTCAAACTCCCTTTCCAGTTTTACCTTCCACTTTTATTCCCACCCTATGCTCCAGCAAATGCCGGGTGTTTCCTGGTGTCTATCTATACAACACCTGTAGTTTCTCACGTGTGATTATCCCATTTCTCCAGCTTAGAACAGAGCTGTGTAATACATTTGTTTGCAGTGATGGAAATGTCCAATATGGTGGCCACTAGCCACACGTGGCTATTGAACACTTGAAATGCGACCAGTGTGACTGAACATTACGTTTTATTTCAGTGTGCTTAATTTAAATTTAAATAGCTACATAGGGCTAGTGGCTACTCAGGGCAGAGAGAATGTTTTATCCAGTACATCTCTGTCAACATTTTGTCAAAATTTACAAAATCCCTTTTGTGTAACCCTCCTGAAGTTTTCTCTGATATCTCTAGCGGAAAGACCTCTCTCTTGGTCCTCTTAATTACTGGGCACTCTAATTGGACACCAGAAGTGCCACTTACTTATACCCGCCCCACATTGTTCTTCCTGTCACTCCTGATATTAGAAATTTCTTGAGAGAAGGAACTGATTAGAGGGCTTGTGTTTAATAAAAACTCAATAAGCATTTGTTGAACAAATGCAGACAAAATTGCCCCAACCATAACCATGGGCACTCACTTATGCCCTGAAGAAGCACAAAGGCAACAGATATATATGTACTGAGGGCCACATATTTAAAAATGTCACCAGTGAGATGGAAAGCACGTGTCCTAGCTGTGTGAGAGAAACTGGGTCAGTAGAATAGGTGGGAGAGGATGACTAAACCATAAAGTGACCACAGGATGTTAACCTATTTTGTTTGGTTTGGAAGCAAAAATAATGGTGGAGATCGAAAGTGCTAATGATTTTTATTAAAATAAATGAGGAGACATGGCTACTGAGAGTACATTCTAAATTAACACTTCATGAAGAATGCTGGGATCAGTCCTAATAAAATTCATCCTGACCCATGCTTTTTGGGGCAGAATTAGTTCCTGTGGATGCTACCATTGCTGGGGAAATGTCACTGTTAGAGGACAGAAAACTTATTCCAAAGAGTATTGACGACTGACTGAATCGGGTCTGGAACATTATTGAAATGGTAAGATAAACTCAAGTACTTTCTGATAAAAGAAAAATTCTTTTTTAAAAAATGTAGTCCCTTCTGAATTATGGCCAAATGTCACTGAATCATTTTCAGTGAAATTTTATCTATTAACAGTGAAGAGATGGGACCAGGCTCTCAGCTCCTCCTGGGAGCCCTGCAACTGAGGTTTCTCTCCCCTGAGATCACCAGTAATGGAAGCAGCGAAAGCTGGAGGTCATTAACATTTTGAGAACACCGCAGACTGACAGTGTGTAATGTTATGACATTTCATCTCAAGACATTTAATCTCTTTTAATCAGTGTTTATGTTGGTGATACTTCATACTTATTTGCTTTCGCATAAAAATGGAACACTTTGGCATGCCATTAACATAAGAGTAATTTATTTATTACCCCTCACAATTGTTTCTAGCTCATTCTTTCTCTCCCCGCCCCACTCCTCCCTTCCTCCATTCCTTTTTCCTCTCTCCTCCCCCCTTCCCTTCTCTTTTGCTCCTTTTTTTTTTCATTGTTTCTGGCTTTTGCTTTCATTCATGCTATTTTTTTTTTTAAGATTTTTATTTATTTATTTATTTATTTGACAGAGAGAGACACAGCGAGAGAGGGAACACAAGCAGGGGGAGTGGGAGAGGGAGAAGCAGGCTCCCGCCTAGCAGGGAGCCCGATGCGGGGCTCAATCCCAGGACTCTGGAATCATGATGGGAGCCGAAGGCAGATGCCTAACAACTGAGTCATCCAGGCGCCCTCATTCATGTTATTTTGAAAGTGCTTCCAAGTTTTCCTTCTGCTTTCTTCCTGGCAAGTGGGTGGTCTTGGGGTTCTCGTGCCTCCTTCTCGGTAAACTTGAAGTGTAGAGTCTGGAAGAAATAGAATCTCACCTCTCTGCAAAATGCTGATGTTCCTCATTGTCCTTGCCCAAGAACACCTCTTTCTCCTCTGCAAGCTGCTCCAGAGATGACTTCCTGGAGAGTTTGCCTCCTCTCATTGGCTTCTGATATTGCTGTGAGCTTCTAGTATCTGTTTTCATGCCTCCGTTTCTCTTACTTCCTTGTGTGGGGATACTCTATCTAACTTTAAAGTCACTTCAACTTTTCTTCCCTTCTCAGAACCCCTTCATTAAATGCAAAACTGATGGTTGCTGAAGATTTTATATTAGATCATATATTGTTTAGCATAAATAAATGGTTGAACAGTTCAACCAACGAACTAGATGTAATTTTCTTTGTTTGTAAATAAATGAATGATTTGTATTATAAATTTCTTATTATTCTTATAATGCTGAGTGGTCCAGATTTAACCTCAGTTTGAAGAAATGTTTCTCAATCTTGACAGTACTGACATTTTGGGCTGGGTAATTCTTTGTTTTGGGGGATTGTTCTTTGCACTGTAGAATGTTGAGCAACATCCCTGACCTCTGCCTACCAGATTCCAGTAGCACTTCCTTGATGTTTTATGGCCTAGAAGTTATGTACTTCATAGCTATACTTTTAACACCAAAAAGATTTTCTCGGCTTCTCCGCTATATTATCCCATCCCTGAGTCAATGCATTCTTTTGAGTGAATGGGTGGAAAAAAGGATACAAGAAAATGAGAGGAAAAAGTTTTGGTTAAAATTTCTAGAGATATATATATATATATCTACCCATCACTTGCTTATTCTGGTTCTACATTTTCAGAGGAATATAAATATTTGGAAGACTAGATGAGGAACCATCTTACCCTCAGCCTGTAGAGAAATGATTAGGCCTGTTGGGAACCAGGCGATTCACAGGAAAGCAGAGCTTAGATAATAGTGCTTCCAAGCTGGGTGTCTTGAGGGTAGGACTCCTGAGATGAAATTGAGAATCCAACATGACAATAATATAGTTTCATCTGTGTTCTGTGGATTTGCTTTATATTCATGATCCAAGGGTTCCTTAGTAATCCTCTACAGTTCTGGTCATCTGGTGCTCACTGGTCTTTGCGAGGCCTCTGGTCTACTCCTCACCTCCGAATTTCCCAACATATAGTTGGCTTATATTATTCTCTTTTAAGCCATTAGTGTAAACCATACATTATTTCATGTAGTTTTAACTTACACACATGGTATTGTGTTTCTTGTTTTTGTCACTCAATACTTTGTATTTAGGATCCGATGAGCCTAAAGTAGTATCACCTTTTTTGTTTTTAAGTTGCATTTCTCTGATGACTAATGACTTTGGACAACAATCATATATTTTGTTAAATCTCTGGGTTTCTTTGGCTATGAATTGGCTCAAATATCTTTTACCCATCTATAAGATTTGAGACTCTTGTATTTTTCTTCATGTGCATATGAGTTCCTTGTATGTCTTAGATAATAATTTCCTTTGGTTTTAGACATGGCCAAATATCATATCTCTGCAACATCTTTATATTAACTTTATTCACAGAAATTCCTAATTTGATGTGATTAAAAGCATTAATGATGTTTTGGAATTTTAGAATTTCATTTAAGAAGTTCCCCCCAGGGCTCCTGGGTGGCTCAATCAGTTAAGTGTCTGACTCTTGGTTTCAGCTCAAGTCATGATCTCAGGGTCCTGAGATCAAGCCCCAGGTGTTGGGCTCCCTGCTCAATGGGGAGTCTGCTTCCCCTCTCTCTTCCTCTGCTCCTCCCCCACTTCATGCACACACATACTCTCTCAAATAAATAAATAAATCTTTAAAAAAAAAAGTTCCTCCCCAACCCTAAGGCACATTATTTTCTGCCTTTATGGTATCTGGATTCCATCTTTGTATGTGGTAGTAGGTATGGATTTTTCTCCATTATGAGCAATTATCATCATTTACTAAACCATCTTATTTGTGATGCCACCTTTATTATGTAATAAATTCTGAGATATGAGTGAGTTTATCTCACAGCAATTTTGATCTTTAGGTCAATTTGTCTCTTTTTGCATTGATATCTTACTGTTTTTAATATAACAACCTTGTAGTGAGACTTAGTAGCTGTTAGGCCAAGAGTTTATCTCATTTACTTATCATGGTGATATTGCCTAGAATCATGATTCAAGATTGCTTATAAGCAAAAAAGTAGAGACTGTCAGACCACACACCAGTATTTTAGGGGGTAAACCAATGGAAGTAGAAGTAATAGGAAGTGTTGGGCTTATTGCATTCTGAGGCAGAGCACAAAAAGTGAGTAGGAATCAACATTAGACTCTGAGAGCAGAATTCTAACTTTGGGAGGCAGGGTTGTTAAACCACATAATTAAAGAAGCATTAGCTTCTAGAAATTGTAGAATTGAAAACCATAATCAATGAATTTAAAGCTTAATGAAAGTGTTAATAGGGTAATAGAAGGAAATAAATAGAAAATTAGTGAACTGTCAGGGCACCTGGGTGGCTCAGTTTTTAAGTGTCTGCCTTTGGCTCAGGTCATGATCCCAGGGTCCTGGGATTGAGCCCTGCATCGGGCTTCCTGCTCGGTGGGAAGCCTGCTTCTCCCTCTCCCACTCCCCCTGCTTGTGTTCCCTCTCTCACTGTGTGTCTCTCTATCAAATAAATAAATAAAATATTAAAAAAAAAGAAAATTAGTGAACTGTGATATAGATCTTTAAAAATCCTTTAAAATGCAGAAGGTAGTGACAAGTAGATGGGAAATATAAGTTATGTTGATAAACATGGAAATGGAATATAAATACCAATATGTATCTAATTGAAATTCCTGAAGGACAAAATTTATATAATTTTGTCTTATAAATCAATAATAATAAGGCCTAATTTGTGGGGTGAAAACAAAGCAACAAAGAGCTAAATGTTTAGACAATAATAGCTGGAAACTGGGAGGAAGAGTTTGGAATTACTTCTTCCCAGTAATTGTTGATTGTGTTGTTGGGCAAAGGGTAAAGATACCCATTACTGTTAGACCTTGCTAAGTATGTACATTAAAATTTTAAGATAATTACTAAAAAAGAATAGCTGAATATTTACATTCCAAAGTTGTTAAAGGAAAAAACTGGAAAGCAAAAGGGAAAAAAATCAATCTAAAAGAAGACATGAAAAGAAATAAAAAATCACAAAGTTTGGGACAAATGGGGGAGTACAGAATAAAATGATAGAAATAAATCCAAGTACACCAAGAAACACTAAAAACTGGCATAGACCATTAAAAAATGATAAAACAAATCAAGCTAAGTTCTGTTTACAAGAGAACTTACTTAACACATAAGCACACAGAGAACAACAACAAAAAAATTAAAATGCTATTAGACTGAAACATGAAATTGCCAATGTGATCTACAAAACTGACAATTTCCTATGGTTCTAGCTAATATCATAGTATCACATAATGATGATCTTTAGACAGAAAGCTCTTTATCATATGAGGTAAAGAATCTGCGTTGGTGGTATAGTGGTGAGCATAGCTGCCTTCCATATGAGATAAAGAATATCACTGTATATTAATAAAGTTTGAATCTGTCAGGAGAACATAATACCTCTTAAGAACATAGCAGCAGATATTAAAAATAAATAAGGCAAAAAATTTGACAAAATTAGAGGAAGATACAGAAAATCCAGAATTATAGTGGGATAATTTTTTTAAGATTTTATTTATTTATTTGAGAGAGAGAGAGAACACAGAGGCAGAGTGAGAGGGAGAAGCAGACCCGCTGAGCAGAGAGCCTGATGCAGTGCTTGATCTCAGGACCCTGAGATCATGACCTGAGCCAAAGGCAGATACTTAACCAACTGAGCCACCCAGGCACCCCTGTATTGGGATATTTTAATACAACTCTCTCATTTCTTGATAAATGAGCCAGCAAGTATATGGAACATTTGAATAGCACAATGAAGAAGCATCATGTAGTAGACAATGTATTTTTCTGTTGGAGAATAGACATATTTTTCAAGACCACAAAAAAGATTATTGGAAATCAATCGTATTTAAGATCACCAATTAAGTCTCAATAAATATCAAGGGACCTGTATCATAGAAATACAAAGTTTGTTGACCATAGAGCAAGTAAACCCGAACAAATTTTGATGAGTCAATATTATACACACCATGCTTCTGACTACAGGGCAAGAAACAAACAAAGAATTTTTTAAAATCCCCTACATTTAGAAATCCTCTACATTTAAAAACATGTTGAATAATAATTCAAGCCAAAGACAATACTAGAAAGGAATTAGAGCATATGTAGAATAATTAAAATAATAATTTTAAGACTAATTCTCAGCCTTGTAGGATACAGATTCAGTAGTGCTTACAGGCAAACTTACAGACCTAAATCCACTTATGAGAAAAACATAAAGGTCCCAAATCAAGAGCTAAGCATCCACAACAGTAGCTACAAAAGGAACAAGAGAACAAACTTAAATGAAACCGAGGCTAGCATATAACAAAGAAAAGAGTATAAATCAATGAAATGGAAAACAAACAGATGTTAGAATTAATAAAAACAAAAATTGCTTCTTTAGAAAGAAAAAAATAAAATCACCCAACCCTGACATAGTTGATGTACAAGAACAACAAAAAGACCCAGATAAACAATATGAGAAATAAAAAAAAGAGATATCACTAGAGACAAAACAGAGATAAAAGATAATAAGAACGCTGGGAAACTTCATGCCAAAAACTTAAAAATTTATACAAAATAGATAAATATTAGAAAAATATAACATAAAATTTATTCAAGAAGAAATAGAAAACCTGAATGGATCTATAACCATAAAAGAAATTGAATCAATAATTTAAAATAGTCCTACAAGGAAAATAAAGTCAATATAGTTTATAAGTAAAAGTTATGGAATATTCAAGGAACACATATCTGTGATCTTACTAAATTCTTCTGGAGCTTAAAAGAAGGCAATATACTTTCAACACATTTTATAGGCTAGATTAATGATGAAACCAACTCTAAACAAAGACAATAAGAGAAAAAATGATTATAGGCAAGTTCCATGAATTAAAAGTATGTGCAGAATCGTAAATGCAATATTAATATATTAAATCCAACATTAACACATTAAATCCAAATTAACAGAGGTAAGGTATTACTATTTTTATATATCCCAGGCATACAAAAGTGATTCAATATTAGATGACTTATTATATTAACAGATTAATGGGGAAAATATTCTTATCAACATTTGAAGCAAAATATTTGATAACACTTATAAATCAAAAATAAATAATTCAAGAAGGAAAACTCTTGAAAATAGGAACAGAAGGCACATTTCCCAACCTGACAAAAGCACCTACCAATCATCTATGGTAAACATAGTATTTAATGAAGTATTACAGGCATTACTTTTAAAATCAGGAATGCAACAACTGACCACTATCACTAACTTACAGTTGTTCTTGACATTCTAAGTTGTGCATCAGAGAAAGATAAAATAAAATATAGAATGACTGGAAAGAAACAAAACTGTCATTACTTTTGTCATAGTAAGCCCAAAATGATACACAGTCAAATTATTAGAAATAATACTAGTTTAGCAATGTTCTTGGATGTAAGATTATGATCTAAAAGTATCAGTAGAGCTTAAAAATTAAAAAAAAAATATTTAGCAATATAAAAAATAACAGGAATAAATCAAACAAAAGATGTGCAAACCTTTATTAAAAATAATTAAACTACTAAAAGACATCAAAGAAGACCTGCTGTGCCCACTATGTGCATGAAAATAACCACACAATATAACATCTTTATGATTAGGTGAGGAGGAGGTAACCCTCTTGGGCAGTGTCCTGCACAATTGGGGGAGTCGGAGTTCAATGACATACACTCACTTCCCCTTGTGGGAGAAATCACAGGCTAAGAGTCTCACCTGGCACCAAGCTGCACCAGCTAGGGTGAGGGGTAACAGAGGCAAAATGAAACCGCCCCTCTTCTTTAACCTCTTTATCCTTGGATTTTTTTTTGGCGCCAATGATGTGTCAGAACCTCTCTGCTGGACTCCTGACTCCCACAAAGTGCTCTCATCTGTGGGTGACTGCCAAAATTGAAGTTCTGTGGAAAGATGATGGTAAGGAAGTCCTATTCCACCATCCTCCATGTCTCTCCAAGAAAGCCTTCTGAAAGTAAGAAAAAAGTGCACAGTTGAGAGAAAACATTGAATAATTCAACAACAGTAAAAGGAATTTCTGTTTTTTAAAAGATTTTATAAAGAAAGAAAAAGACAGAGCTCCAACGTGGGAGGAGACTTGCGATACAGAGACAGATTAAGAATTAGTATTCAGAATATAGAAAGAATAAAAAGAAAATTAAAACAACAACCCAATAGAAAAATGAGTGAAAGATATGAACAGGTATTTCACAGAAATGGAAACACAGTAGGCATTAATTGTATAAAACAGCAATAAACCTCCCTAAGGCAGTGTGATTTAAAAGCACAATGAATTACCATTACATGCTTGCCCTATTAATAAATACACAAAATCTAACCATACCTAGTGTGTTAGTACATTTGGGCTGTCATAACAAATAGCTCAAGCAATTTATAAGCAACTGAAATTTATTTCTAACAGTTCTAGAGCCTGGGAAGTCCAAGATCAAGGTACCAACAGATTTGCTGTCTGGTGAGGATCTGCTTCCTCATAGATGGCCATCTTCCTATTGTAAGCTCACATAGCAGAAAGGGTGAGGGAGCTATCTGGCTCTTTTATAAGGGCAATAATCCTATTCATGACCCAGTCACCTTCCAAAGGCCCTAATTCTATCACCTCATGGATTAGGATTTCAACACATGAATTGTGGGGGTTACAAGCATTCACCCCATAGGACGTAATGATAGAGACTACATGAATCAAGGGAAACTATTAAACGTTGCTGGTGAGAGTGTACACAGACACAACCAGCATGAAAAACAAGTGGCAGTATTTTGTAGAGTTGGACATGCGCAGTCTCCATAACTCAACAATTCTGTTCCCGCATGCATTATATATCATAAAGAAGCACTTGGTCATATATCTAAAAGAGAGTATAGGAATATTTGCATCAGCATCATAATGGCACCGAATTGGCAATAACATGATGTCCTTAGGAAAGTGGATGAGCAAATTATACAATATTCACCTAATGAAACATCCATTCAACATTGAGGTTGAGCTACAACAATGTGCATCCCCATGGGTGAATATTAAAAAGTAATATTGAGTAAAAAAAAGTGAGACCTTAGAGAATGAATGTAAGATTTCAATTATTATAAATTTCAAAAAATAAGCAAAACAAAAAATATATTAAAAGAAATGAGAGAGTGTGATTAAAAATTAAAATGCAGCCTAGTGAGTTCCACTGGTGTAGAGTGAGAAAGAATAGGATGATGAAAAACAAAGTCAATGACACTGATGATATTTTCTTTTTCAATTGGTGGTGGTTCATGGGTGTTTTACTTTTTATGTTCATAACTTGCATATGTCACATACATTCATTCATTTCACATATCAAATATTTCAAAACAAAAAAATCCAAGGCAAGTGCCCTTTGTCTCTTTATTAAAATGTCAGAAATTTGTCAACATGTGCTATTTTTTCCAATATTCTAAAACAATCCTTTCCTCCTAAAAGATCTATGCTCTTTACCCCCTTCTCATTATTACACTTATTTTTATCAGATATTATTGTTTTATATTGTATTATTTTGTATTGTATTGTTTTATATTGTATTATATTAGTTTAATTTTTTAACCTGTTTACTCCACTTGATGCTAAAATCCATGTGCCAATTGTTTTCTATTTGACTCACCTCTATTTTCTGTACTTCATGGCTCTGCACTCTGCCCTCAGAGGCTGGAGACTATATCACCTTGACTCACCTATTCTAATATTTCCAGCTGGATTTGGCTAATGGGAAGTTGTAGTTGGGGACAAGAGCATGGGAGAAGAGAGACTGGAGAACTTCCTCTTTCCATTTCTGTGTCTGTCTGTATCCCTCGTGACTATAGCTTTTTCCAGGCATCTTCTTTTCCATGTCTTAAAGTCTCATTGGTTTCTATAACACCTTCAATGTTAGATGTGGTAGTGACTTCTCACTGTTGCCGATCTTGGGGTGCATCAATTTCTCTTGTTTATTTCCTAAATATGTCCTAACATATTCAAGTAGGTCTTTAATTAAAACCACTTAATTCGTACAATCTGTGGTAAATTTTTATTCCTGTCAGAATCTTGCTATACTCTTGGTCTCTTTCAGTCACTGCTATATCCTCAACATCTAGAACACCAAACACAGTCATAACCAAAAATAAATAAATAAATAAATAAACAAACAAACAAACAAACAAACCCAAAAGATAGATTTTTGTACCTTAGAGTTTGAAATGACTTTAATGAGTATGTGATCCAACTTTTCCTGTTATAGATGTGATAACAGGTCTTGAAGAAGCCAAGCTCTTCAAGAAGTCTAATGCCCCGCCTATAGCACTATACGATAGACAATTAGCACATGATTGTATCCCACCAGTAGCAGCTGATTAGGTCAGGGTTGGGAAATTGACTCCAGGATTATAGATTCACCTTTTGGCTAATGGCAGCCCATGAGACATCTGGGATGCGACCTTGGCCCAAACAAAATGATAGTGACTAAATAACCCTCCTCAGATTCTCTTCCTTGGAGAATTCGAATGAAAGATACAAGGACTGTGCTCCAGCTGGTAATAAAAACTAATGCTGAAAAAGATACAGAAGTCAGGTATCAGAGACTATAAGATGGCAAGGTCACAAGAAACTGTGAGTATGTAGAGGTTATGAGTACTTTCAAGTTCAAAATACAGATGTCATGACTAAGCAGAAAGTAAAAGATGTACAGCAGCCGAGATGGAGGAGCTGAGTCACAGTATTGGCAAGAGATTGTCTAGAGAGTTACAAGTTAATGTTGGTAGTAAAGTGATGTTGGATCCTAAATCATTTTCTAATTCCCAAATTTATTCTTCTCCTTTGAGGTCCAGAATATACCTGTTACTGGGGTAGTAGAGATTTCCTTAGCTCTTTTGTCCATCTATATGTTTACAACAAACCCTCTCTATCTGAAGTTCTAGCAAATACAAAAAAGTGGAGAAACCAAAGCTCTGGCTCTCAGTTCGGTATTCTTTCCACCACATCACTCACATCGTTGTATCAATCAAATTTGAATCTCATTTATGATTCCTTCCTATTCCAGCTTGGCTTAGAGAAAGTTTAAAAATCCCATTCTTTGATAATTTTACCAGACGATGATTGCTGTGTAATACTTCTTTTCTTTTACATTATCTGTGTGAGTTTTGGAAAACGTTTGACAACAACCTGCAGATAATCCAAGGGGTAAACTCAAATTTCCCCAAATTTACTATATGTATTTTTTTTTACAGATGACCTAAAGTATAAGTAGAGAAATACAAAAATATAAATATCTGAAGACTGACAGTGAGAATTACATAAAAGATCAATTCTTTCATCCTTCCAAAATGCTAATTCTTAATGTCCAAAATCCCAAGAAGGACTGCTCTGAGAACAGGATCTCGGATGCAGAGGCAGATCACCAGGAGAAACAAGATGGAATGAAATGTAACGTGTGGAGCAGAGAGCGCTCAGGGCAGCAGAGCCAGGGGTATATAAAGAGCAGCCTGGCACAGACGAGTGCATTCTTTTGGATGGATTCATAAAGGGGTGATTAGTATGAGAAAAATGTAGGGGTGTCATTCATCTTGATTATCCCAAAGCCCTTGACAGAATACTTTCCTGAAGACTCACAAAAAGTGAACTCAAATTGCCTTGAAAATTGGCTGATGAGTCCAAAATAAAGAAAAATGATAAATAGCAAATGCATCTAGTTCTAGGAAAGTAGCTAAAAATGACAAAAGAATTGATATCATTTTTTTCATTTTCTCACATTTTCAAAAGTTACCTGAAGGTAGTTTCTAAAAAATATGCATCAAGTTATACTTGCTGTGTGTGAGGTACCTTGAGTGAAGTGAGTATATATTCTAAGCCAAAATGGGGAAGGCTTTATTGGGCTTCTGGGTGCAAGAGGTGGTGAGATGCTGTTTGGAGGCCAACTTATTAGAATTTCTGGCATGTTCTTTATTGTAGTATACAGGAATTTCAGGACAGACTTTTAAATCAAGATAATTCTAGAAAATTCTGGACCCATTTAGCAAGAAGTGGGATTTGTGGTTCCTGATAACAAAGAGCTTAGAATCCAGAATAAGGGAGTTGAGGCACGCTCTGCCTCACCTTAAACCCTTAAGCCTTAAACATGGTATAACCTGGCGATAACACAGCATATGAACCTCGTTTCTGATTTCTTTGATTGCCTTTTCCTCTCTGCTGCAACCCTTTCTTCTTCTCATAACCTGAGAGACTTAAAAATGTAAACTAGATAATGTCATTACCTTTAAGACCCTACAAGGACCTTCAATTGCTCTTTGAAAGTGATTCAGAGATCTTGTTAATCATTGTATTTTCTCCCTGCTCCATCACGTACAGGTCTGGTACCCTGTAGGAACTCAATATCTGCTGAAAAAATGAAAGGAATCAATGAATGATGAATATATATGAGGTGTAAAAATATTGCTGAACATTTAACCTGAGTTTTCTTTTTTTCTTCTGAGATGTCTCTTTCTAACACAGCTGTAGGAATTCCTATCAATAAAAATGACTAATGTGGCTGACAGACAATACAAACTTTATTTATTTATTTATTTTAAGATTTTATTTATTTATTTATTTGACAGAGAGAGACACAGTGAGAGAGGGAACACAAGCAGGGGCAGAGGGAGAGGGAGAAGCAGGCTTCCTGCCAAGCAGAGAGCTCAATCCCAGGACCTTGGATCATGACTTGAGCCGAAGGCAGACCCTTAAAGACTGAGCCACCCAGGCGCCCCTCAGGTTGTATTTTTAGCGCCTGTATCTGATTGGTTCAGCAAAACCAAGGATGCATTACTTTTGGAAGGCATTATATCGGGCAGGCCATTCTAAAGGTTATGCAAATTGTCATCTACACAACTTCAAACCTGAGGACAGAATCTGGGGATCTGAGAACTTTCTCAAATATAAGAAATATGTGAGTTTTCAGTGCTTTGAAAGTCATTACTTAGCTTTATTCATCTTCCATTCCCCACTGTGTCTGTTACTATATACCAAAGCCTGAATTGGGAATTAATCTGTATTTATTTCTTTCATGGGATTTTGAAATAATCTTAAGTGTTCTTATAATATATGTTCTCATTTGGAAATAATTCCAGTTTATAAACTCATATTTTAATAATGTATAATTGGTCAGCTTATTTTAAAAAGTCAATGGAGAATCTTAAAAGTGATTCCTGTATAAGGTATTCCTAAAATACCTTAAAAATTTTAACTTTTAAGACGTGAAGTATACCTTTATTCAGCAATTTTTGAGAGGGAGCTCAGGCCTGTTCTTTGGCCATTTACATCCTATTCTTTGGGTCCACTGATAAAAGTTCTGACTTATCTTTATTATATGTCATTAACCATAAGCATAAGGCATGATTCTGAATTTCCATAGTCTTGGAAGTAGAGTGAGAAGTTAGATACTTATGACAAAATATCAGTTCAGAATCCTTTTAGGTTTTTTATCTTCCTTCCCCTTAATCTTATACAGGTGCCTTGTCCAAAACTCACTTGACAGTGGATTTTCAAGTGAGTGGCCTATTTTTTCATCTTTGCAAACCATTCAATTTCACATTGATGGAAACAATAATTCTCTGTTTTCCCCAGTTACACTTAATTAGTTTATTCAGTAGTAAATTAAATTACATATGTATAATTACCAGTACAATAAACATAAGTAGATTGGGACTAGACATCAACTTTTAGTAAGCATATCACTCAAAGATAGGAACAGAATGTCAACATTCTGGAAGGTGTATTAGTGTGAGCATTCACTGTAGCAGAGTAGGCAGGATCTGTTAACCTGAGGTCAGTTTGGAGAACTATTGTTTTGTAATTGTCATTACATTGTAAGTACATGATTAATAACCATTGTCTAAATAATGAATATAGTCAGAAAGAGTAAGCACAGCATCTCCTAAAGAGCCTCATTATGTAAGCTACAAAGAACTTGACACTCTGGATCGCATACTGATCTTAACTAATTTAGGGTATGACTACGACTTTAAGATGAAGAACAGCCATTATGTTTGTGAATCGGATCCTTTGTACACTATTCATTTAAGAAAGTGTTGACTTTAAAAAGTGGTGACTGAAGATGGTTTTCTAGACCAAATGGAAGAAGTGTGAAATTCAACTATACCTGCAAAATTCACAATCCTTTACACTTTGATGCTGATGGTTTTAATGAAAATAACTTTTGCATATAGCACATTTAAAAGGGTTTTCAGGAACATTATCTCATTTGCGCCTCACACCCAATGAGTTCAGTACGTAGGTATAGTCATTACCCTAGTTTCTGAGATGAAGGAGCTGAGGCTCAAGAAAATGAAGTGATTTCTCTATGATTTGATGACATTAATATACAACAGTAACTCAAATCACATCACTTCAATTTTTAGTTTATTGTGCAATAAATCGTCTCGAGCAGAATAAATTGTCTTTGTTCAATAGGAAGAAAAGAGCAATGGATTATTACTTTTCCTTTAACTCCATTACTACATGCTTACTACCCTTAGAGTGCATTTCTCTGTATAGGTTTGTCTTCCCTATTAGATTGAGCTATAGGAAAACAGTGATCATCTCCTCTTTGAACGCCAGTCCTATTATTAATAGGACATATTAATTTGGCTGAGCTGAATTCTAAGAGATGGAGCTTTACCCATTTTAGGAATAAGAATACATTTTAGGAGCATGTTGTATTATTTCTAAATAAAATTTGGTATTTTGTAAAAAGAAGAAAGAAAAAACTTGGAGATTTGAAGAGGAAGAATACTTCAGTGCCTTTTTAAGAGAACCTTAGGATATGGTGATTCATATTATTATCCTCACATTCTTAGTTCTTGTGTTTACTTATTAAATCTGTTTTTTCTCATTTTAATTCACTATTCTTTATTTTTTATTAATTTCTTCATGCTGACTTCATTGCGTGTTTTAATTATTCAAACTACTTGAGTTAAATATTCATTTATTTTATATTTTCAAAAAATATTGAAAACATCTCTGTCCGGTTATGATATGAGTCTTATTCTGGCTTTGACAAAATAATAGGAAGCTTTCATCTTTCCATGATCTGAAAATATTTAAATAACATAAAAATTGTTTCTGTTTGATTTAGAAGGATTTTCTATGAAAACTGGCAGTTTGGGGGAGTAACTTTATTTCACTTACTCTTTTTGGTCTGTGTAGGTTTCTCATATGTTCTGGATTTCTCTTGATAATTTATATTTTCCTAGAAAACTATCAGTTTCATTCATGGTTAAAACTCTTATTTTCAGAGTTATATAAAATAATCCTTTACATATTCAGAATTTTTTCTTTGTATATTTTAGTATTTTCTCTTTTATATTTTAATTTTAATTTAAGAAGCATTTGTGCTTCTTTCCCCCTTTTTTCCCTCTTAATGATTAGCTAATGGTATGTGTTTTAAAGTAAGTTTTCCACCCTCCTGCAAATAATGTACTTTCATATATATTTACCAGTTCCAATTTTTGTCTTCTATTTTCTGTTCATTTGTATTTGCTAATTTCTGGTTTCCTCTTTATTCATTCTTTCATTTTGCCTTCTTTACAGGTTTGTTCCTTAGTGTATTTGTTCCGAATTCTTGAACCGAATGCCTTATTTAATAAATACATTATTATTTAGTGATATGTTTAAGACAATTTTCTTCCTGTATGTACAGCTTTGCTCATATGACTTAGTTTTATTTTTTTTTTTTTGAGATTTTATTTATTTATTTGAGAGAGAGAGAGGGAGGGAGGGAGCATGAGTGCGGGGAGGGGCAGAGGGAGAAGCAGACTCCCCGCTGAGCAGGGAGCCAGGCTTCATCCCAGGTCCCTGGGATCATGATCTGAGCCCAAGGCAGCCGCTTAACCGTATAAGCCACCCAGGCGCCCCTCTGTCTTTGTTTTAAAAATGTTTTCCTTTTTATTATTTTGTAATTATTCTGTAATGTTAACCTTGATTTGTTCTTTCAGTCATAAATTTTGTGAGAGGGAGTTTTTACATTTCAAAAAGGTTGGGATGTTTGCTTTACATTTATGTTATTATTTGCTAGGTTATTGAATTCTAGATGAAGAAAAGTGATCCGATTATTTGTACCTTTCGGTATTTATTAATGTTTTCCTTGAGCCTTAATATATGATCATCTTTTATGAATGATCTTTGAATACTTTATGGTGAATTCTCTTTATGGTGATATGCACAAGAAATAGTGCCGTATATATTGTACATACACACACACATGCACTTTTAATTATCTGTCTTTCTCCCCTCTCTCTCTCTGTTTGCTGTATTTCACATTAAAATATATAATATATAAATATAATAAATACAAATATATAAACATATTAACACTATATATATACATATATATAAAATTAGCATGTGAATCACCATAATCCTTAAATTCCCATTATCTGAAGCTCCCATAATGCTGTTAAAGCAGATTCATAGTCTCCAGTCCTAAGGATTCTGGTTGGGTGAGTCAAAGCCTAGAGTCCCTCCTGCAGTAAGCATGCCCTCTGCTGAGTGGGAGACTGTAGTGACTTAGAAGAAAGCTCTTGTGCATTCCCATCCTCTGTTCAGCATTTGGTGTTGACTTAGCGCTCTTTTAACTTCATGTAGCAGCAGCAAAACTGACCATATATTTCCTCCCCCTTTCTGATCTCCAGGCTGTTTTTCAGAGTTATAGGTATTATGATGTATTGGCACTCTGCCTTTTCTCAATTTTGTTGGAAATTAAACAAATTAAATTGTTTAACAAATTAAGCAAATTAAAATTTGTTTGGGTTATAGCCATTCCTAGCTTCATTGGGTATGAAAGTTTCTCTATTCTACATTATTTTACCATTTCCATGGTTTTAAAGAGAGCTCATTTGCTCATCTTTTGCCAGAAGTTCTTCTTTAAAATTTTTTCTTTAATTCTTCGATTTATCCTATTCAGCCAGTGATCTACCTCGTCTTTTATTTATTGTTTTACAAAGTCTGTTTTTTTTTTTTAATTTTCTTGAGACTGTAAAGCATTTGCTCTCTAAAAAATCTGGAATCAATATTTAAATCTAGCTTTTGTGTGCTATATTCATTTTCTAACTTTTAAATAATCCTTCTTGCCTAGTTTTTCCACTCTTCCTCTATTATTTGAGTAACACGCATTTATGTAAGTTTGATCCCCTATGCCCCCAGATAGTGCAGTTTTATTCTAGGGCTTACTACCTATTTTGCAGGGGACTTTTTCAGATCCTTCTCCTAAGATATAAGTTGGACAATTTAGCTTTATCATACATCAGATATTCCACATTTCAGGGATTCAGTAGCCTGAGACTGGTAGAAAGAAAATTGAATCTTTTGTCAATCACAGCTGGGTCATTTAATAAAATTTGTGCAGCTTTTCTTAATATTTGAATAATGGTACCAGAGTCCAGTTTGGAAAGGTAGAGATTATCCTTTCCTGCCAAGGGGGCATCAGTTATGGAGTCACCTTTTTCATGGTGACTAATCACATTAGTGAGAGGGTGTTTGAGAGGAATGTCCCAATGTCTATAGATTTTCTGTTTGGGAAGGTATATATGTTTTCTCCATAATAGATAGCTGCCTTTGTTGCTGTTGGTCAGGAGCTGTGAAAATGGCAGAAATTCAATTAATCTTTCTCCCCTGGTCCAACCTCATCTTCAGACTTTGCCCCTTTAACGCATGTTTGGATAACAATATGGTCTATAACAATGCTATTTTGAGATAATTAAACTAAGGCATAGAGAGGTCAAGTGAGTAAGTCAATCAACTTTAAGGTTAGAAATTCAGTGTGAAAACAGGGAACTCAGCTCTACAGCTGGGATCTCTGCCACTGTGCTATCTTTTCTTTCTACTGAGATTTATCAAATGCTGATGATACAAAGTCCTGAGCTGGCAAGACATCATACTATGATTTTACAGAAAGCATGAAATTTTTAGATCTATAGGTAATAGGTGAGCCTCATTTAGCTAAAGTGCTTACTATTCTCTCACGTTTATGTGTCTCTTGATTTGTATGCTTGCTGATCTCTCTTCCTACCCATATTCTTGTGGAAGTGCATGGGGACACTATCATAGCCAAAAGGCATTCAGCCAAAGAGAACGGAAGGAGAACAGAGATATGAACGATCCACAAGTGGAATAATCAACTTCTGGATATTTGAAAATTGATTAAACAGTATCATGATTTCTTTGTTCATTTTCTAGGCAATGTACCCAAGGCTTTCTAGGAATAACCTAAGGTAGGGTAGTTGTTTTGTAGCTTTTGTTATAGGCCTACTCTTTTAGGTCTATCCTGCTAAAGAAGGATGTGATGAAATACTTTTTAATGGAAACAACTTGACCAAAAATCTGTCACAGAATTTTGAGACCCATTAAAACAAAAGTTTAATGAGAAAGAAAAAAAAAAGATGTGATTAAGATGAAGCCATTAATTGATCAAACATTCTGTTCAGGTTTTTTTTTTTTTTTTTTTTTTTTACTTCTAATTGAAGTTGATATTTTTCCAGGGTACAAGGAGCATCATGATTCAATTGGCTCAGGGAAACAAACAGAGCATCTTCCTATAACTACTCAGTCAAAGGTCAGTTGCTAGGATTTTGTTGTTCATCCTCATGCAGTAAGGTATCTTCTTTTCTCTTTTCTTTTCTTTTTTTTTAAACTACCCAATAGATCCTTTATTTTTTAAATTTATTATTATTATTATTATTATTTTATTTTATTTTTTTGATGTTTAAAACAGTATTTATTTTTTTCTTTTCTTTTATTATGTTATGTTAATCACCATGCATTACATCATTAGTTTTTGATGTAGTGTTCCATGATTCATTGTTTGCGTATAACACCCAGTGCTCCATGCAGAACATGCCCTCCTTAATACCAATCACCGGGCTAATCCCTCTCCCCACCCCCCTCCCCTCTAGAACCCTCAGCTTGTTTCTCAGAGTCCATCATCTCTCATGGTTTGTCTCCCCCTCTGATTTCCCCCCCTTCATTTTTCCCTTCCTACTATCTTCTTCTTTTTTTTTTTAACATATTATGCATTATTTGTTTCAGAGGTACGGGTCTGTGATTCAACAGTCTTACACAATTCACAGCGCTCACCATAGCACATACCCTCCCCAATGTCTATCACCCAGCCACCCCATCCCTCCCACCCCCCCATCACTCCAGCAAGTTTGTTTCCTGAGATTAAGAATTCTTTTCTCTTTTCTTTAAGCTTGACATCAATATGAGGGAGTTCAAGTTCCCTCTGCTGTTTGCAGTGATTGATTTTTAAAGCAGAGGAAACACCCTTTCACTTCATGAAGATCTGAATCTACTAAGGCTTATGGGAGCACAGAGCATTTATATCAAAGTTTATTTCAGAGAGACCTGAGAAAAATTTAAAAACCTACCCATATAGCTATGCAAATGTACCTGAATACTCACAGATGACCAAGGATGGCAGATACACAGCACCAACCCCTCCCTTCCTGCATCTAAACCTGATAAGGCTCATTGTTCAGGTTCTCTTAATAATCATGCTATACTCACATCCAGCCTTTCAATAAAGGAGGCTAAGACTAAATGATCTTATAATGCAAGTAAGCCAGTAAACAAACACCTATTTGACACCTGTGCATGGAACAACACACCACCTAGGCAGTCCTCACAGTTCTTGACTTTTCTTGTCATATACACCAGAACCATCAACCATCTTGGGTTTTGCCATATTGTTTAGTTCTTTCCATTATAACACTAATTAAAAAAAACCTTAAAGTTGTAATTGTACTTGTTGCAAATACTGAATAGAAGTAGAAAGCAGGATATCTTGATCTGTCTCCTACTCGGCTTCCTGGTTTTGAATTAATTACAGGCTGCCTTCCTTCATTCCATGTGCACTTCCTTTAGCCTCCTGGTCCTTCTGCACTACCGTGGAGGCGCTCACTGTAAAAGCAATGCCTTTTTATTGAGCATCTACTGTATTTTACTCATTTTACACCATTACCTTTAATCCCTCCAAGAATGTTAACAGGCATTTACGATAATTTTGCTTCAGAAATAAAGAAATGGAGGTTGAACTAGAAGGTTGTGGAGCCTCTATGTGGACCTGAATCTTGCCTCAGACACTCATGTTCCCTTCAGTGTTCTCTTACTCACAGTAACTGTGAAAGTTGCAATTCATATAAAAAAGAAGAATCTTTATGCAGATAAAAGTGTGCAGGGTCTGGGGAGGATATCTATAAAACTACCAGAAACAATTTCATTTTAATATTTTTCATAGAGATTCACACTTAGTTTTTGTAAGTTTTACTTGCTCAGGTTTTATTGTGTGCATGGTCTCTTTCTATGTAGCATGACATGAAAATCATGAGTTAATATTCAAAACCCAGTAACTCTTACATCAATAAATGTTAGATATCAAGTCCAGATAATAGAGATTCCTGTGTGTTTGGAAAGGAGAAACAAAGAGGCTAAGTTTATGTGAAGAGGATTCAAGAAAGTTCCCCAAAAGCAGTAGGGGGATCTCTATTAGCTTTATAAACAGGAATAAAAATTTGAACAGTTTATAAATTGTGAATCCAGCCTGTACCTTTTTCAGGAAACACACGGCTTCTCTTTTCAGTGGGTGATTAGCAGTGTGTGCATTGGACAGTACCATCCCTTCTCCTGTTTCATTTCTTTCTACTAGGAAATTTACTATTATTTATATTTGGAGGTCTTTCCTATAATGATATTTGAAGCTGGGAACAAGATATGAATCTGAGGTAGAGAGAGAGAAGAGGAAGATAAAATTAACATTGGGAGCAAGTGAAGAAGGAAGGTACTTGGGACTTTCAGAAAGGTGAAAGCAATACAATGGCTTCCTATCCTCAGAATCAGAGAAGGAGAACATTTTAATGAGGAGTGATTACTAGAGTCAGATATTATGTAAAGTTCAAAGATCAGAACTGGGAAAAGGGTCATTGGTTTGGACGCTTAGGAGGGCAATAATCTCTCTTAATAATGCTATTTTGATACTCACTGATAGATACAAAAGCTGAATTCAAACAATTAAAAAGGGAGAAGTAAAAGGGATGCACGCATGGGGGCTATGGTTATATTTATTCTATTATTCTCTATATATTTATTCTATAGATATTTATTCTATTATTTCATTGTCCTGATATTGTTTCTTTCCTGAACCAACTTAAGGTCTGATCTAAAATTGACTTAGGTACATATGTGGTGATTGATACTGAAATGATTGAACTATAGAAATTCTTCTTAAGCTAAAGCTAGTTTTTCCCCTTCAAAACTGAAAAGATTACATTATTGGGACTTTTTTGAGCAGAGAATTTATTATACAAGGCACAATATCACTGGGTATCCTGACTAAGTAACCTTGTTTAGGAGGAGATAGATGGTTGGTTCGGGTACAAGAGGTGAGCTGGGAGCAAATGAAACAGCAAATTACAGATAAGATTCATTGCCTACTTTGTGTTTTTCTTTTCTTTTATGCCCCCTCCCCCATCTATAAAACACAATGAACTTATTAGGATTAGGTGTTCACAGTTCCCCTTTATGGACTGTTAAACAGACCAGACCTAGAAGTTCTGTTGACTGATATTCCAGAATGAGGTAAGTTGCATTTCTACAGGTGGCAACACTGATCACACCACCTGGAAATGCCAAAGGAAAAGCTGCTTTAAAGAAGGGGGGGCAGACAGACCTCTAGAGCATCTACTCTGTTTCCATCTCATTAGAACTAGGAAGCTATATCAGATGGAGAATGACAATGACTAAAACTGAGCCTTTCTGATGGCTAGGGAAAATTATCCAGATGACCAGGGCATACCGACTCTAAATCAGGAGACCTGAGTTCAAGCCACGGTGTCACTTATGTGATTATGAACAAATTACTTAACCTCTTGGTGTATTTCTTCCTTGCACAGAAGTGTAAGGCCATCGTGACATCTGGACTAGCATCCAACAGAATTGTAGAAAAGGTCAAATATAAAACTTAAGCAACTACACATATGAAAAGTGTTTGTATGTTTTGATCTCCCCAATGCGTGGACTTATATTTGGCATTACTAATATTTTCCGAACAGATCTACCAACCTAGAAAATGTTAGTGATCAAGAACTCTTTAAAGAATATGGTTTCATTTAATATATCAAAAACCAAAAAATAAAACCAAAAACACAACCATCCCACAAACAAACAAACAAACTGAACTAGCAGAGAAGTCATTTTTCAAGTGGTAATTTGTACAAGTAGTGAGTGGAAAACTCTAGATAAAACTGCATACTTGGACTTCCAGATTTTTACACATTCATACAGCATGACCAAAGCAGGTACTTAATAATAATTATTTCAGTGAGAAAATAAAAACAAGAGCAATCTTTTTCATACCCAGTCAGGACCATCTTTCTCTGAAATGAACCCACCTTCTAATACTTTGTTCAGAGTGCTAGTACCTTAGCATCTCTCTTCTATGAGGACTGCTATGCATCTGTTGCAGTAATAGCCATATTGCGCCCTTATTCTTCCCCCTTGAATGGACCCACTGTGAAAAGATTCAGAAATGCCCTGGGCATTTGCTGTCTGGATTGCTAGGGTATAAGCTTTGAGACTGGGCAGCTGCCAGTGGCCATGTTTCCTGCCATAAATTTCTAGAGACCTAGAGAGGTGGTTTGGAGAGAAAAGAGGAGGGGAGTGGAATGCAATGGGGGTTAGGGGAGGCAATGGGAGTTGGGGGCGGTGGCAGGGGAGAGAAAGCTACTATACAGAGTGGAAAAGAAACCAGTGTGAAGCCCAGGTCCTTTTAAGCTGAGTTTCAGGCCAAACTATTTCCAGAAATTTATCCACAAGGCTAATTTTTCTCTTTTGGATTCTGTGATAGACATGCTGGTTAACATATGGGGCTTTAGGGTCAGCTGAACTTAGTGGCTCTGTGACCTCAGCAAAGTTATTTAAACCCTTCCTTAATCTGTATCAGGGGATAAGTGGTTCTTTCCTTGCAAGGTCTTTCTAAAGCTTAAATAGGGTACTGTGTATAAAATGCTTACTCCAGGCCTTGTACGTCTTAGACACTTTGTAAATGGTAACTATTCGAGATGCAAAGATTTGTGGATTTAGAATGTTGCTCGAGTAGAAAGAATTCTTTCTTAGGAGCCATCTGGCCCATTGATTCTAAGACCCTTTGGAGTCTTACCTGCTTTGTAAATGCACTAGGAGGGAGCAGGCAACCTGGGGATAGGGGCTTTGTGGGGGGGCCTCTGCACCTCGACTTCTTCAAACAGAATGCCTCGGTTTTTGTAACTGTCATATTTTGGCTTCCTCCTTTAAAAAAGTAATATTATAGTTCAGCAAAAAGAAAAGAGAATTGAAAAAATTCTAGTGCAACTTCCAAATGTTATAAATGAGAAAAATAGACACCATGAGAGAAGTGATTTGCTTTCCTTGTCTATGTCATGAGATGATTTTGATCAGTACACAGACTCCCCATTAATCTCAGCAAGCCCGAGGGGTGTTCGTATCATCACTGTGTCACCTTCCCAGGTAACTCCCCAGGTTCAAGGCTCCAGTCTGAGTGCCAGAGTCTGACTGAAGTTACAGATGGGTTCTTCAGCCAGATTAATCATCTGACACTACAAAGACAATGTGTAGACAGTTTAAAAAATGACAAGGACTAAACCCACCCTGTAGAATAAAAACTATTCTGTTCTCCCAAGTTAATTTAGGCATAATTAAAAACAAGGAACGCTGAAGAATTTAAAACAGGCTTTGAAATTACCTTCTGATGCTTACCGGAAATGGGCAAAATCCTTAGTCATGTGCGAGGAAAGGAATTGTCTCTGTTATGGTCCAGTCTGGATGTCTCTTCATCATTCATGTTTTGCTGATAGAGTTAGCATCCCACCCAGACTGGATGACGTTTCCCCTTTCCTTCTATCAAGCTTTTAGTCATAATTACAGTGAAATTTTGGTCTCTGCATCTGCAATTGCTCAAAGATTATACTGTAAATCAACTGATTTCTAAGAAAGCTTCACTTCTGAAAAATGCCTGTTGCCAGTGAGGAAATAATCATGATAAAGATGACAGTAATAGACAATGTTTATCGAGCACTGCAGTGTTTCAGCTCGGTGACAGACTGACAGGACGAGAGCCACTCCCAACCCATGTACATACTTCAAAGTTACATTAAGTTCCTGATTTAATTAGCCAAAGCTGCAAACCTAATCAGAAGAGAGGTAGTCACATAGGATAGGAGCATAGGCCACGCATCTCAACATAGCTTCCTGGCTTCCCCCAAAATGTAATAGGAGCCTGCAGCTGCCTGAGGTAATGTGCCCACAAAGAGGACAAACCGTCATTCTTGCCATGCCACTGCCTTTTCAAATTCGGGGTTTGGCGTCATTTTCTAGAAGGGTTTATATAACAACCTTTTTGCTTCTGGAACCCAACTCAGTGCCTGCAAGATGAGTCTTTCACAGGGAGCCAACAGTGTCAGGGCCTGGATGCCCCAGAATGGAATATCTGCTTCAGAGTCTCCAGGGTTCTGGGAAAGCCTGTGTTCTAGTGAGCATGCCCCCGGTGCCCCCATTCTGTGGTGCACTCTCCGGCAGCGTGTCATTGAATCCCCACGAAAATCTATTACAGATTCACCGTCACTCTCCATAGCCTGAGGCTCATCTAAGTTTTAAAATTCAGAACTTTCAGATTTTAGACAGGCTGTATGGGCCACATGATTTACACCTAATTGGTGTCTCCCCCTCCCCCCACCGTGAGATCTGAGGCAGTAGCCAGTAAGTACTCATGTTATACTGGGAATATAGAAAGACTAAGAATTGCCTTACTTCAGTTCAGTCAGAATTTGCTTGTGCGGAATGTATGAATGACCATTTGGCTCTAGAATATTTTGGGTTTGTCATGCAGACCAGGGTTTGTTGACTTATACTATCACCTTCATCCTGCAGTGAGGAAATTGAAGTTTAGAGAGTTTAAACTACTTCCCCAAGGTTACAACTGGTAAGTGGCAGGGGGAAAATCCAAACTTAAGTCTGCCTAAACTCCAAGTTTACTTCTTTAATAACAATACCATAACCTACCTTGGCTCTCTTTCACTTTGAGGGAGGTTTCCATTTTCTGAGTCTTTCTATTAGGGTCTGGACTATGGAGAGGGCAGTGAGGCACTCACCTCGGGTACAGGATATAATGGAAGGTACCAACCAACTCAGTTATCAAGGTGAAAAATTTAAAATTCAGTATATTAACACTTAAAGTTGTGATGAACACAAAAAGTCCCGATGAACCAAATATAAAACACTCACATCAAGATGTGATCAGTGTTACTGGTTTTTCATTTTGTCTCAAGACTCCAATATGGCCCCAACAGCCCTGCTCTCTGATTGCCTTCTGAGTGTCGCTCTGTCCCTGTTCTCAAATCAGTAAGAGGGAGTATGATAGCCCATTCCCTTTGGCAAGACGGGTGACTCCACAGTGGGACCCAGGAGAAGCAGCGCTCCAGTATACAAAATCCATGGACATCACTGTGCTCCCTGATTACCAGGATGAAAAATCCCTTCTGGCTACAGAGACCCAGGCATGACTGTTAAACTATTTCTACCCAGCCTCAGTTACACAAAGAGAAGGGCTGTTATTCTTCATAGATATTTCAACAGAGTTGAGATCGGAATGGAAATGTTTCAGTTGGTCTACTTTCACGTTCACCATTGTTATCAGTCAAGGCTCAGTAGAAAATAGAATCCACTCCAGTGAAGAGAATTTAATGAAGGAATGAATTGCTGGGTCAGGGAACAGACAGGGTATTAGACACTGAGAGATAAGCAACAGCAGGAAGCTGATACCACCCTCTGGTCTAAAGGGAAATGGGCAAAAAACTGGTGTTCCCAGAATCAGAGAGAGCTTGAGCAGGGAAGAGGGGCTGCCAGGTAGGAGCTGTGGTGGGGAAGGGGCCCTGTCCAAAGCAGGGAGGAAGAGGGCAACCTAACCTCTCATTCCCCTGACTAGTAGGGCAGAGTTGGCAGGGAGCCTGCTAGTGCAGGGGAATCAGTCTCCTGGGGCAGAGAAAGGCATCAAAGGGAGAAGAGCGTATCTGGGACAGGGAGAAACTGGAAAAAAAAAAAAAAAAACCCACAATGAGTTTTGTTCATTGATTTTCACAAGCTCAGATTCCCATCAAGGTGCTCCTGTCTTTTAGTGACAGAGCCAAGGAGCTATTTGATGAAAGTAGGAGGAATGCAGAGATGATCACCACTTAATGTTATCTCTACCACCTAAATAAAAGAAATTCCTTTATGCAAAATTGTTATTGATTACACAATATTCTTCTCATTGTGCAAAAGAGCGACTGATTCATTCTCCTGTTTCCTTAATCGTAAGAACAATTAAATTGCCTAGAAAAAAGAAATGCTTATGCTCATGTGAGTCCCTGCAATATGACTTGGATTTCTTTATTCTCCCATCCCAAACAATAAGAAAAGGAATAAAAAAGAAAGCATGAAGATTTTAAACACTAAATAATCCTTCTGAATCAGCATTCAAAGACAACAGAAGGACTCAATGGGGATTTAAGTGAAGTAGCTATTTTTGTACATATTTTAAGAGCTTGGTTAAGGAGTGATGGTCATTTATTTGGTATGACTCATGGCCACTGACGTAGACACATTCTGTAAGGAGATGAGAAATCTAACCTGGGGTAACTATAGATTCGTCTTCCATACACATAACTACACTGGGATATTATTTACTCTGGTATTCTAATGAGTAAGGAGGATGAGGAGAATGAGAGCAACATAGCTACTCACCCTGGGGATGAGCAAGGAGACATCCTACTATGACGGTACAACTCTTGGTTCCGGTCTCTTTTCAAGCCTTCACGTTTTATGCCATGGTTTACAACCAGATTACTTTGTTTGTCTCTTCTAATGCCATGTTCTTTCAGCTGCTACTGGGCTCAGTTCCCCATGGGTCACCTGGACCATAACAGTGGCCCGCTTTTTAAATGCCCTTTATCATAGAACTGGATAAGGTACTTGAGGTTAATGTAAGTCATCCCATAGAAAATGCTCTTAAAATTTTTCCTGTAATTATATCAGATAAAGAACATACACATTTCAAAAAGTAGTTTTCAGGCTACCTACCTCATTGGTAGGATTTAGTTTCCTGCTGATAGCACTATTTCCTCCTTTGTGTGGATATTTAACCATATTTTAAATATTCAGTTTCTTTTTCTGCTTCAGCTTTTCGCTTTCCACTTAAACAGAATTAAACCTTTGCCTTTTTTTTTTTTTTTTTTTTACCTTTTTTCTTTCAGAGACTCACAAAAGAGGAGATACCGAGGTAAATTTTCAGGATAAATTGGTTTTGGGGAAGTGCTTATTCATTAAATTATGTATAGCCAGTGTTTATTATTTTTTTCTGTATATAACATTGGGTTATGTGCTGAGAATTTAAAAATACATAAGGCTCAGGCCCTCATTTTCAGAAACATCAAGTCTGATGAGGGAAACAAACATGTAAAGATAATTTCACCTAATTTGTTAAGGATAATAACCAAAGTATAAATACATTTTCCCAGATGTAGGCATTTTGAGCCAACATTCATGAGCAATTAATAAAATAAATTCAAATACTTGTATTTCAAACAGCATGGTAGTTGTGATTAATTAATTAATATAACATGCATAAAACAGCATAATGCTTGTCACATAAGCAAACATCCATTAAATGGGTATTTATTTATTTATTTATTATTTATTATTTATTGACTACAAAAATTATTTGCAACATATATTTCTCCCTTCTAAAATTTTCTGTTAAGCAATCACAAGGATCATCAGGGCTAAGCTCAACAGAGCCGATACAATCATAAACTCCATGTATACAAGTAGACAATTACAAAATCATGAATTTTGATTTGTAGTATAACTGACCAACACCCATTTTGAGGATGAAAAGACTGAGGTTTCAGTGGTTTAAGTGACTCGCCCAAGTCACTGACCTGTTTGGAGAAGCCATGCCTGCTAGTCCTGTACCGTGCCTTGTACTTCAGAGTATGGGCGCTTCTCCCTGCTCACATCACCCTCTCCCTATCGTTCCCGTCTGCATTAGAAATGTCCCTCCTCTCATGAACATTTCTGATTCATGCTCCTTTGACCGTGAAGCTGAGCTGTGCTAGCATTGATGAAGTGTGAATGAGATGCTGTTATTAATACAAACAGAGGCATCCTCTGGGTATTACGCATTTATCAGATCAAGCATCAAAACATGAAACTACAAAAACAACTAATGAAAACAAAATGAATATTGTTAGCTGAATTAGTGCTGTCATCTTCCCCAAGTGTGTCTTCAAATGAAATGGTCCAACGGCAAAAATAGAACAAGCTGGAAACACTTCGTTCCACGGTGTAGAGGATTTGAAACACAGACTCATTTTCCAATGTGTTAAATTGCTCAAGTGTCAGTGGTGAATAGCTATTAGCAAGCGAGGACCCCAGAAAAATCCAGTATGGCCCCTCCCCAGCATCTCTCATAACGTTACAGCAACATCAATAAAATGAACCTGGATCTTGGAGCCTGACCCAGAGATACCCTCTCCGCCGCCTGCTCACCTACCTGCTTTAGGAGTTTTAAAGACACTGCTACTGTCCCCTTCCCCTGCCAAAATATTTGACTGCCTTTGCAGTTGTGCTTCAGAGGGAGCAGGAATACCAAATCCAGAAAGCATATTGCTGTGCATATTTATTTGTTGAAACGAAGTAATGCTCCTGAGAGTAGTGAAATTAGGATCTGTACCTGTTAAACTCATTTTCTCTCCTTTTCAGTTCAGGGCCTTCCTTTTAGTGGTTTATCCCTTTGTGGTCCATGCTTATGTGGAGGAACTCTCTAGTTTCTGGGCGCTGGAAGCTTGGCGCTAGGTCAAGGCTTACTGAGTCCCCTCCAGCGTTGCCTGGGTTTGAGGATAGTGGCAGTTTGGGTACCGGTGGTTCAAGGTAGTTTTGTCATAAAAAAGTGGGTGGGAGGGGTTGTTGATGATTCCTTTAATTTTTCTATTGTCCAACATGTCTCATTGTGAACGGGATTCTGCGAGAGGAAATCAGGGTGAGAATAAGTAGTTTGACTCCACTTTTAGAAAGATCGGTGTACTTTGTTACTGAAATTGCTAAGGTAGCTTCTCCTATAAATGCTGTCCAAAATCCAATGTAGATAATTCCGGCCAATGAGATCAGCCCAGATGCCAGAAAATGCACACTGAGCATGACCTGCTCACCAGCTGAGACCTTCTGACTGTCACTCAAGTCACAATGATACTTGCTTGAGATTGACAATTGCACAGCATAGATTTTATAAAGGGTCTTTGAGTGACTGATCTAAAGACATTATGATGTTAGTTGTTTTAACTCCTTCAAATCCCAAAACTTGTGTAATATTTTATTCGCTTTGCACTGAGAATGTGGAGATAGAAAAGATATTGTGTTTGGCATCCCAAGGGTCACAGTCCAGTAGGAAAGACACAGACAGGTAGTACTTAATAATATGAGAGATGCTCTAACGTTGGCCAGGATGTGTGGGGGAGGGGTGGCATTCCTCAGAGAAGATAGGACAGTGATTGACACCTGAACTGCTCCTTGAAGAACAAGTAAGAATTCTCTGAACAAGGGGAAAAGTATTAGAAACAGAGGGATTATTGCACGCAAGGGGTGCTATGGACACTGTGATAAAAATGGGCTGCTTTTTGAAAAGTTTAAGGTTCGTCATTCGGCTTCTATTTTACCTGGCAGAAAATAAATTAGTAGCACATGAAACATAAGAAAAAGAAAACAAGACATATGTCCCTTCAGTCTTTCGGGCCTAAATATATGTCTGCATAAAAGCTTTACATCCAGGCCACCCTTGAACTATGTTTGAGACATTATAAGACCATTGAAATATTGCAGGATCTCACTGACCATCACCGTTCCGTCAGGACTGGAGGTTAAAACTTATAAAGAGATTTTTACATTCCGATAAAAGGATCAATGCTTATGCCATTTTGCAACCATACCACCTTTCCAAATATGATTCCAGTACTGTAATTTCTTAGACAACTTGGTGTGGATTACGTTGGGTATGAAATTTCATGCTGAAATTCTCTGATGTGCTCCTCAATTTGACATTCGAAATGCCTCTGGAGAATTTTCTAGTCAGTAAGCTTGCGTAATTTTGTGTTACAGAAATTAAAAGAACAACTATTCCCATAGATGATGTTTTTAATATGTAGAGAAAGAGATCTCTCCTGGGTCAGTAGAGTGCAGGAAATATAAATTCTGGGAAATTTCTTTGGTCAGATATAGATGCCTAGGCTTAGAAAGTTTGATCAGGAAACTACCTGTAAATTCAAAGACAAAAGGTGTAAGTCTGCACAAATAAGGGTCATATTGAGAAAGTTCCACATTCAGAAACCCTTAAAATGAAGTCTAGAAATGGGCTTTTCAACTACTCACAAAACTTGCCATTAGATATCCTAGTCACTAATAAGGAAGCCTAGGAACTGCTTGGTTAGCAGCACAGGGATATCACAGCGTTGGTGAACACATCCATAAATAGCATGCATGTATGGATATTGGCTGTGATATATCATTAACTGATCAAGATACTTTTCATTCCATTTTTAAAAGCTATTTGCTAAAATTATTGAAAGAACCAAGTGTTCTATAAAGCAATTTAGGACTAATCAAACATTTTCTGTTTTTTGTTTTTGTGTTTGTTTTTTTTACTATATGTTAGGTGTTGCATCAGCATTCAACAATACAAAAGACAAAAGAGGCAAGTCTTTGTTCTGGGAAGGGGCAATGAGTGCACCATCGCTATGGCCAGAAACTATGTAATTTTCTTCACAACCAAACTTACTCCTGTCATCATAAATGGGCCATGCAAAAATTTTGGGGGGGAAGAATCCCCACAGAATCAAAACACTTTTGTCTGTGGTTCCAGTCTATTCTTCTCTCCTCTCCTTCCTCACAATCTGGGTTATTTAGACTCCAACAAGGATGAGAGTAGTAGGACATTGGTCAAAGGACTGTTGGAGGCTAGAGATGGGGATAGATCATATGGAACCTTGTAGGCAGGTTGGGACTTGGGCCATTACTTTGAATGACATGGTAAACCATTAGAGAGTTTGAGGCAGAGAAGAGGCATGGTATGATTTAACTTTTAAAAGGATCAGTCTGGCTACTGTATGGTGAGACTAAACCACAAGCCATAAGGATTAAAGAAAGGACCCCAGAAAGCCCCCAAAAGTCCAGGTGAGCTAATAGAAGGTTGAACTAGACTGGCAGCAGTAGGTGTGGTGAAAAGTCCTCAGATTCTGGAAATATCTTAAAGGTAGGGAGAGTAGGATTTGCTGACAGGTTGAATGTGGGTTGTAAGAAAGAAAGAATTCGAAGATGAAATCACTGACTTGGGGCAAAGAACTTGGAAGGATAGAGTTGCTATAAACAGAGAAGGAGAAGATGTGAGACAAAGCAGGTTTGATTTGAAGGTCAACCATTTACTTTGGTCATGTTAGGTTTCAGATGTTTGAAATGGATGGAGTGGAGTTGAGAAGTGGACAATTGCACATAGGTCTGTGTTCCAAGAGAGATGGCTGGGCCAGACATACAAATCTGCAAGTCAACAACACAGAGCAGGTATTTAAAGCCACAGGACTAAAAGAGATCACCAAAAAATTAAGTATTGGAGCATTCCAGTGTTTAAGTCATGGAGAGGAGATCCCAACAAACCAAATTCATACACACAGTTGAAGTCAATGTTCATCAATATGTGAACTGACATCAAGTCAAAGGAACCAAAGGCAGTAGAAAAGAAGTACAATGAACTGAATTGTAAGTGAAATAATTTTTGGTTACATGGCTAGATGATCTAACCCAGAGAATCCATTTAACATCTGATATCTATTCAACAAATGATGACCTTGCAAAAAGCATGTTGCTTTCAAAAATGCTTAAAAACAGGCATTGTGAGTCATAAATAGAAAATTCTTAGGTTCAATCAATGTTTATTACTTCTATAAGAAGTCATTAGGCTGACTTACAACTGTTATTGAAAATTAGAGATTATCGTACAAAGAAAAATGAGGAAAATATGTACTTAACCGTGTCCCTGGTTTTGTCTTTATAACTTGCATAATCACAAAATTTTACTGAGGACTCTTGCCTAATAATAAACCCATACGCATATAATTTGTGGGTATGGATTAATCCTGGAATCTTTTTGTTTCATTCATAACTTTTTTATCCTGTATCCAAGAAGTTGTCATCTTAGAAGAAATCCTTGACCTATGCCTTCAGAAGAAGCAAAGCCCTTTTATTAATTCCATAAGGTTCTAAGTTGACCTGTATCTCATACTGATAAAAAAGGGGGCATAGCTAGGAATGAGAAAGCCAGTTGAATCTAAACCATTAATAACTTATAACATATTTTATGCTCATAAAGAGTGTATTTTGACAGGTCAATTATGTTATTACTCCAGAAGGCAGGTGACACATTGTCTTGGTAATATGAAAGTTTTTTAGGAGTAATTGGCCTGAGAGTTTTGGTGTAAATTACATTTAGTGGCCTAAAACTAATTCTGAAAAAAACAAAAGCCAAAAAAAACAAAACAAAACAAAACAAAAAATGTGGCAGTGTATCCTCTGCCAGGAGACTTGGAATAAATCTTAGAAGGCAGCTGCTGTTCTTGAGAAGTGACTAAGCAGGAATTTTGGGATTCTGGTTGTCTTTTCTGAGAGTAGCTGGGGATCTCTTGGGTCTCATCACACATCTTTCAGGCCTGCAAAAACCAAAATTCTGTAGTCATTTGTGAAAACCAATCACCAAATACTACGCCCTTTCAATATTTATTCATTTAATTTGGTTGAGTAAAAAAATTCATGGGCAGGAATCTTAGGCACGATGTCACCATTGCATCTTTCCATCAGAAGAAGATTTGTTTGAGAATGTGGTGCAGACACTGCAGTTGCCCTAAAATGGAGTGGTCCAAAGATCCGTACCAGGCTTCATTCTATGCTCAGTGGTGGCAAGCAGTCCATCCAGCTGACTTTCTCATAGAACTGTGTCTACAAAGTGCCACAAGAGTCTATCAGGATCTATCTTAGTTTTGGTAAAAGAAATAAGACCTGATTCTGGGGCATCTATTCTTCACTCATTCTGAGAGGCTGGATTCAACGACAAAATACTGTCATTTAACACTTGTGTTGATTTAGGGGGAATGTAAGTCTACAAAGTTTATAGAAATAATAATGATACACCCCCGCAGCCAAATAAAACCCAACCCAGATTTTCTCGAAGTTGATTCCTTTCCTATTTTACTGCTATTCAACCCAAAACCTGTGATAAGAGATTGGGATTATCTAATACAAGGTTTTAATTTATTACCTAATTTATCAGCCACATGACATATTTTAGATATTAAATATATCACTTTTGTTATGGCATTACCATTTTTCATTTTTCTCAATAATCACAGACACTCATGGATGGAAATAGGTGAAGAATTCATTTAATTTCCTACTGTTTCAAGGAAGGTTGGGTTTAATATTTTCCGGGGTAACTTCCAGGGGAATTCTCATAACCTAAGTGAGTGACCCAATTTCCCTTAAAAATAAAGACCTCTGATGTTAGGAAGAGTCTTCCTCATTGTTGGCGCCGCAGAGAAGCTCCGATTGCCTTCAGCTCAGCCCCATTCCACTTCTAAGGAGGTGGCTGAGATGGTACAGTGACAATCAAGGGCAAATACTAAGCCACATTTCCAAGAGAGCAATTTCTCCTTGACACATCATGGGATTTGTTTATTTTCACTTACAGAAAATTATATATTACCCAATCAATGTACTGATCTATTTTTAAAATGCATATGGAAATAAATATGTCACTATTTTTAAGATTTGTTTATTTGAGAGAGAGAGAGAGAGAGCGCGCGCGAGCAAGTGGGGGGAGGGGCAAAGGGCGAGGGAAAGAGAAGCTCAAGCAGACCCCCTGCTGAGCATGGAGCCTGATGTGGGGCTTGATCCCAGTACCCTGAGATCATGCCCTGAGCTGAAATTAAGAGTCAGATGCTCAATCAAGTGAGCCGCCCAGGCACCCCAATACATAACTATTAAAATATACTTCTGTCTTTGAGCCACCCAAAGTCATCTTGCATAATGGAAGGTGGATCTATAAAGTGTTAGTTTGGCCATCCTTCTGTGCACTGATCTTTGCAGGATAGTGCTGATTGTCAAGTTCTGCATTTTAGCCTCAAAGGGTTATATCTCAACCATAAATGTCTTGGCTCTAAAATGAGGATGTTGGGCCAGATAAATTCCGAAGTCCCTTCAATTGGTGAAATCCTCAGGTTTCTATTTAGTTCAGTGCTAACTGAAAACAAAGTTCAGCAAGCCTGGCACGCACCTCCTACCAGTCTGAATGCGATCACACGCCTTCTCCGTAGCCTCCCTCCCCTGGGCAAGGTGTCCCAGTTAGTGCCTTCTTTTTTGTCTCTTATATACAGTGTTTCAGCCTTTCCAGTGACACCTCTCTGGCTGGGCTTGGAAAGGAAGGTGGCGCTAGAGCTGAGAGTGTGACTAGCACCATGTCAATCACCCAGGCAGAGACGCACACAACACCCATGATGTGTGCTGGATGGCAGAGTTAGCAAGCAAAAATAGCTGGGAGGATGGAAAAACCCCAAGGGTGTGAAGTCTCTGGCTTTTTTTTTTTCCACTTTAGTTTTCCTTTTTATTATTATTTTTCTTTCCTTCCCATTTACTTATCTTCATGTTCCAAAATGTAGTGCGATTATTTAGAAAGACAGAACATAGTATTTCGAGTTTGCAAGCAGGCATCTTCTGAGTTAATTTAAAAATCTGAGAAGTGCATTTTATCCATCCAGAAGTTCTTATTAGCACAGTGAATTCCTCAGCAAGACCTCTGGAGCAGGTCTGATAAAAGGATGGGAGCTGTAAATAAGGGAGTTAGCTTGGACCAATGGAGTCAACCTCGTTTGTACTTTTGCACTTAGGCTAGGCTAAGGGGGAGCAGGATAAATGGGAACATCAAGTGCTTGTTTTATGTCATGAATTAGTTGGCGAAGACATTGTCTTGTTAGGACGCATCAAATGTTTCCATCATCCTGTTTTCCTACAGATCACGTACAAAAGGATGAGCTGTAGAACTCAGACGTTTTCATCATAAGAGAGAAAATGTGGGTATTACCCTAGTAATGAACCCGGTGCAGAGCAGGCCAAGTGTTAACACGTCCTGGAGGACTGTATTTTCCCATGGACCAGGTACATTGTGTGCTTCTCTCCACAGGCTGGGGACAATAGATCAAGCATCTCCAACCAGAGAGATGCTTAATCATTAGATCTAAGCAGGTAAGTGCATTATCCTCAGAAACATGGCCCACAGAGAGTTTGAGTTCAGGGTGCCTACCCGAATTCACTTCTGCCTTTTGTGTCAACCTTTGCCCATTCTTCTCCTTGGCTACCATAATTTGCTGCCTCTATGGTTTTTCAGCAACTGTAAATCACTGTGGTTTTTCAACATTTAGTTAATGATAGATTCTCCCGTAAAGGGGAAATATTCACCTTTAAATCCTGCCCAGCTGGCTACTGTCTGTATCAAATGTATATGAATCAAATTTGTGATTTCTCAGGATGTCTGTGTGGCTCAGTCAGGTAAGCATCTGCCTTCAGCTCCGGTCATGATCCCAGGGTCCTGGGATAGAGTTCCGCATCAGGCTCCCTGCTCAGCCGGAAGCCTGCTTATCCCTCTGCCTGCCACTCCCCCTGTTTGTGCTCTCTCTCTGACAAATAAATAAATGAAATCTTTTTTTTTAAGATTTTATTTATTTATCTGAGAGAGAGTGTGAGCCAGAGAGAGACCAAGAGCAGGGGGACAGGCAGAGGGAGAAGCAGACTCTCCGCTGAGCAGGGAGCCCAACACAGGGCTGGATCCCAGGACCCTGGGATCATGATCTGAGCTGAAGGCAGACTCTTAATGACTGAGCCACACAGGCGCCCCTAAATAAATAAAATCCTAAAAAAAATTTTGATTTCTCTTGATCCAAAATGATATCCACCTCCACACTGCTTTACCACAAAGGAATTTAAAAAGGAGGGAATCATTTTCCACTTCATTTTTTAGACAACTTATTTATTTATTTTTTAAAACAAAGTTTTTAAGGAAGAAACCTACTATAATTCAGTCACTGACCTAGGCATGGGGGATAGAGTGGCAGACAAAAATGAGCATCTCTTACTTATGGGCCTTCCACGTCAGTGGGGACTTAATTCCAATAGCTTACAGTGTTGAGTATTGCAATTATGTTAGTCTTAATTGGAACACAGTAACTTATGAGAATATTAAAGGGCACTGATTATTCAGAATGCAATTGCCTGCCGTGCAGAATGCCATTATTTGTAATCTCCTGGTGTATGTATGAGTGAGTATGTCTGAGTATTTACAGAGAGTTGAACTGTGTGGCATAAATTGTCAACTATGAATTCCAGTAAGGAGTTTCTACTGTCATTAAAGGCTAGTAAATTCCAGCTGTAAATTCATCTCAGGAGCACGGATGACACAATACCTATGTGCATTTTATGAGAGCCTTTAAGCATTAAACAAGTACTGGAATTAGGTGGGAAAAACAATAATCCGTAAATAATGAGGCAGGTAGATTTCAGCCAGCAAGGATGCCAACATAGAAGTTTTGTCTGTTTAGCTTTGAACATATTGTAGGAAATTTAGAACCCACGGTTTGCCTAGTTTTCCTTGGTAACCTCATGTCATAACTAGAGAAGTCACTTGTATATTTTACTATCCCAGGGGAAAGCCATTTATCAGATGGTAAAGTTATAATCAGACTCCATGTGAATTTCTTCACATTTTAGGGAAAAGGAAATAACCACCAGCTTAATAAAAAAAATGCTTTGACTTTTTTTTTTTGTCGCAAGTGAACTCTGAGACTATAAACATCCACTGAAGTTGACAATTCAGCAAATCTGCCCATGTAGATTTGTGTTAAAAGCATCTTCCTTGAACTTAAACAGCAACTGAAATCACATTTATTCACGAATTTTAGCACTAAGTACTGATTTCCTGCATAAACTTGGCTTGTATGTAGTAAAGATGTGCAAAGCACAACATTAGTGCGCAAGGGGACTCCTGGCTTTTGTATGCATTTAGAATAGTCATTTGCAGGTGAAACATTTAAACATCAGATCTTTCAGTGAAGTGGCCAATTTTGAGTATGCTTTCTTTTCTCATGTCCTCCGTTGAGGATATGAACCCTGTTTTAACTGAGCAGAGGCAGGAGTATGCAATCTAAGGCGCTATAACCATTTACATGTGGAATAGGACCAAATAATTTGTCTGACATGAGTTATATTAGCATTATTATTATATTAAATGAGTTATAGACAGAATGTGCAATTGTGATTACTACTCTTCTAAAATCTGTGCTTCTCGACAAATGATTATCAGAGTGAGTGAGTGCAAGAGCTCTCTACCTGTGATCCTAAGATGCAAAGAAAACCGGTTGATCGGATTCAGTGATATTACAGGAGAAAGAGCTGGTGGCTGTGCTAATCATCCCGGCAGTGCCCTTTGAAGATTCGGATGAGAATGGCAGCAACATCAAATAAATGGCTAGCAAAATTAAAATTGATGACCACATTACATATTATACTGGAGCTCATACATTACACTCAATGAAAGGAACCATGCAGTACAAATAGGAAAGCCACTGTTCCTGCTGGTTCCTAATTATATCACTTTTTTCCATCTGTTCCCATTCCAGCACCTTAACTCATTCTAGGAGAGAAAGAAACAGGTTTCTTTAGGACTGAGGAGCCAACTTCAGGGCTTTTTAAGATATAAAATGTAATACAAATATGAAATAGCAATTTTTACCACTATTTATTGAAGGATTACAAGTTCCCTGGAAATATGAGATGTTGTGATGGTTAGTGCAGTGTCAGGAGAAAATATGGTTCCTGCTCCTAGCTGTTACCGTGGGATTTTTGGCTTTGATATGCCAGACACAGTGGGAAGCACCAATCGGTTTGCAGCGCCCAGGAAATGGATGCTTTACTGAAGGGTAGAAGCAGAAGCTCAAATGATCATTGTCTGTGGAAGGGACCACATCGTTTCCGGGTTCAAAGCAAATAAACAGATGAATAGACAAGGCACTTACAAGTTGTGATCAACGGGGTCACACGATGGAGAGTACTTGCTGGGGAAGGAAGGCCAACTTTAGCTTGAGGGTCAAAGAGACGTAAGCCTTGTGTAGGCCTAGCATTAAGGAAAATGAGAAACTCAGTACAGAATCATTGGTTGAAGCTACAGCAAGATGTCTGCTCCGAAGACTGGCCTGTGGAAGGTCGTGTGCTGTTCAGTACAATTTTCTGTAGGGCGAGGATTCATGTTCTTAATCTCGCTTGCACCTTTGTGCCACAAACATACATACTTATTTTAACACATTTTTATGTTTTTTTTCTATTTTGATCCCTCATTTCTCTCTTAATTTGGTGTGTTTTAGCTATCAAACCTGGCCTCTTGAGCTTTCTCAATGTCACTTTATCCTCAAGCCCATACAAGTTGTGCATGTTATTGTAGAATAATACTGCGTTTTCTGATGGAACACCTCTTCTAGCCCTTCTGACAACCTCATCTTTCAAGGTTCAGCTCAAGCGGTCTCCCCTCTGTACCAGTCTTCTCTGATTGGTTCAGATAGGAGATGGTCCCCTTCCTTTTGGCCTACCATGGCTCTCTGTAAACACTTCTTTTGTAGTACCTACCACAATGTGTTGAAGTTCTGTTTACATTCCTGTTTCTCTACACAGACTATAAGCTCTTTGAGAATAAGATACTTCTCACCAGCACCTGGTTCACTGCATAATATGTAGTAGGTTCTTAATAAATATTAACTATTTACTGACAAAAATTTCAGCATTCACTGAATAGAAGAATGAATGGCTATAAAAGGATCGATCATATGACAACTCTAAGACCGCACTGATTAACCTAACTAGCTGAACTCCTTTACAATTGGGATTATTCATAAGAAATTGATGTCACATTTTTCAAGTATGAAATATGCTTAGAAAGTTGAGGAATCAAAGCAGCAAATCAATACTTGAAAAGAGGCAGAGAACTAAACCTTCTTGATGCTTAAATGCATATAAACCTGGGTCAGAAGAAAAATCGTAAAATTAAAGAATAGAAGTGTCCTTAGAAAACGTTTAGCCAGATTTCCAGAGAAAGCATAAATGAACTTTTCCATAGCCTCCCACAGGGTTGTTGGCAAAGGACCAAAATCCAAGCGTCCAAACTTCCAATCCTGTGCCATTTTCTCTGCTCTCACTGTTGTGACAACTCCTATTTCCAATGCTTATGCATTCACCATAGAATGCGGATAATGTGTTTCTCTTCTCTTTTGCTCTCATGAATAATTTTCAGCAGCTTTCCCTTGCCCTGCTGGGTTTACCCTTGAAAGGACATCTGGTCATGAAGCAGAGAATCACCCAGTACCTTTCCAATACCTCTTCAGTCACTCGGTCAACAAGTTATTTATTGAGCTGTTGCTGATGTGCCCAACACAGGACTAATATGATGGGGTTGGCTGCTTTTAAGCTCAATGCATCAATTAAATAGCACTCTGCATGATTTTGACTTGGCATACCTCGAAGGACAATATTTTTCAAGGCCACTGTGAACTCAGTAATGGGAAGCTTACCCGGTAATTAATTTTACGTGGAATCATGCGTTTTGGCCTGATCCCCAGTGTAGGCTTTAAGGCTGTCTACACAAAACATCCAGGACCAAATTCTGTCCTCAGATGTTCAAAGACCATGTCCATCTGGTCTTTACATTTTATAACTGAAACTGAATACCCGGAAAGCAATTGAATGAGAAAGACATTCTTCTCAATGTGAAGTTTTGAATACTTCATTGCACTGAGGATTGAGGGCCAGGAGTGTAGTGGGAGTGAAAATGACCACCAGGAGTTTGTGACAATTTCTGCTGATGTTTTGGCATCAAAATACCTTACCCTTTGTGACTCGGTCTGCATTTGAAATATAAAAAGATGGATGAAACCTTTTGGACAAGGGACTTCCCTGTAATTCAGTCCATTAAGTCATACTGCTTAGGCAGTGGGCCCGATGAGTTTCTACCAAGGGGGGCTAGTTGGCTGGGCAGGAGCGGCAATATAGGGGCATAACCATATCCTGAACCTGAACATACTTATATTTTTAAAAACTGTATTTGCCTAAAATTCAAATTTACCTGGGCATCCTATATTTTTATTTGCTAAATCTGGCATTTCTAAATCAGGACCTTCCATCTGTTGGTTACTTTCAGGCCAAGAAGGAGTTTTGGGTGTTATTGCAGGACTATGGATTCCAACCTGCATAGCTTTGTGAATTTGTCACAACTCACTTGACAGTAGAAGTTTAGCAAGGTCAGGCTCTTGGATAATGCTTGGTTGGGAAATTGCCTGGGAACAAGCTTTAGGGGTAGCATTGCATACTGATTAAGAAAATGAGTTTGGAGTCAGGTGGCATGAATTTGAATCTGGACTCTGCTGCCACTAGTTTTGTGACTTTGGGCAAGTTACTTAACCTTCCTGTACCTTAGTTTTTTAATCTGTGAAATGGGCATGATAGTATCTAACTTAAAGTTGTTGTAAAGATTAAAGAGATCTGATATACATAAAGTGCTCAGCACATCAAAAATGTAACTAATATGTAAATATTAGTTATTACTAAGACCTGCAAAATTTCTGGGTATTTAAGATTTTTATTTATTTGAGAGAGAAAGAGAGCACAAGTGGGGGGCAGAGGCAGAGGAAGAGGGAGAAGCAGACTCCCTGTTGAGCAGGGAGCCCCATGAGGGGTTGGATCCCAGGACCCTGGGATCATGACCTGAGCTGAAGGCAGACACTTAACCGACTGAGCCACCTAGGTGTCCCTATTTTGATTTATTTTAAAAATTAACCTTAGGCTGCTTACATGTAACATTAACTCAAGTCACCTATTTTTAGTTAATTCAGTACATAAAAGGGATACTTAACTTGATTATGTGTTCTTGAGCATTTATCTGTTTAATTAAGCAAGGCCCTACATATTTTAATTGCATGACCTTTTACATAGACCCATTGAAGTCTATGTCACTCAAGTTTGGTCAACTTCTATTGTAATATTATACCAGTAGAATGTTCCATGACAAAGATCCAGGGTAAGGTAGGAATTTTAAAAATTATTTTAAACATAAATAAAGCAATCATAGGAGGTAAGTGACTCCATGAAATCCAGGTAAAATTTACATTCAGCAACCTGTCTTCAAAGGAGCAGTTATCTCCTGCTTGAAGAAATTGCCAAGAATATGTGTGATGACTCTGATTATCAATGTGGGGTCAGAAGAAAGAAAATGTGAGACAATGAGTTCCCAAACTTTTCATAAGGACAGTGGACTAAAAATTTGCTGAGTAAGAAAACTCTAGGCATTTTAGATAATGTCACAAGTCTAATTCAATATGATCATGTCATTAAATTGAAAAGTATAAGTATAATTTAGAATTCTATCTTTAGTCTATGTAGGGAGACTCATTCTACTTAATTGTTTAGTTTTTAATAAGCCAGACATAGTGACTTTTTTCACCTTCAAGTGAAACATAAATGAAAATGAAACTAATTTCATTTACATATAAATGAAATAATGTCCAGTTACACAGTGATTGCCAATTGAAATTGGGAAAAAATAAGACATTACAAAGGCTTTGGAAAAGAAAATTTTGAAGAGGATCTACTTGGAATGTACAGTCAGTTTGATGCCTGCATGGCTAAGGCAGATTTTTTTGGCCTTTGGTACCCTTGTGATTCTTTGGGTGAGTAAGAACTTCAGTTCTTACACACGTATTTTCAGTAATGGCGTTTGCTAAGGACCCCACAGCATTGTGGGGGTGGCATGTTCAAGTTCTGAGACTCCCCAGGGAAAACTTCAGTGATGATTTTTCCAAGATGGGACTAGGTTTCTCAGTGCTACTGTAAGAGCTTCCAGGGAAATAAACAAAGAAACTGGGGTAGTCTGTCAACACTTGCAGAAAATCCTTGGGCGCGTAGGTGGCTCAGTCGTTAAGCGTCTGCCTTCAGCTCAGGTCATGATCCCTGGGTCCTGGGATGGAGCCCCGCATCGGGCTCCCTGCTCAGCAGGAAGCCTGTTCTTCCTCTCCCCCCGCCCCCAACGCCGCTTGTGTTCCCTCTCTTGCTGTGTCTCTCTCTGTAAAATAAATAAATAAAATCTTTAAAAAAAAAAAAGAAAATCCTTCAAATACCAAGTCCCATGCTAATCACCAGAGAGACACAGTTGCTGGAATTGAGAAACTAACTACTTAAAAGGTGGTAATGTTGAGATCAATGCACATGAAAACACAAACATCACATAGAAGGGCTCACTGAGTGTTTGCCTGTTTTCATGGCTGGTCTTTTATCTTAGCAGCCCTTTGTTTTCCACTGGAATTACTTGCACTGCTTTAACTAAGAGGTACCTGATTTGCTTCAACCCAGTTCTTGAAAAGAAAACAATGACAAAAAGCCTAACATACATAGGTAAAATTTCTTTGGACATTTGAGTAAAAAATTTGACCTATTTTTAGGTGCCAAGAGAGCAAAGGATGAATACTTAGTGAATTCCATGTTTGTTTGTTTATTTGTTTTTGTGAGTTGTGTTATTTGGAATGGACTGCAAAGTTTTAAGCAAGCTATTATTGCTTATACCTGGATAACGGTAGCAACCTAACTATTCAGACTTATCAAGGTTCATAGAAAATAAAGATGGTTCTTTATCTGCTGATACTCTCTGGGAAATTTAGATGAGTTCATCATTTAATTTTTTTTCCAAGGCTCATGGAAATTATATAGACATTTGCTTGTGATCCTGTACTTAAGCTTGTGCTTTCATAAGCATGTACAAAGAAGATGACCAAAGCAAATGTTGCAGACCAGACAGCTAGGGACAAGAGCAATGTGGAACATGTAGCAGATTCAGAAGGAGCAAAAAGTTGCATACATGTTTTTAGTGAAAAGCTCCAGGAGATAGCCATCTGAACCCAATGCATCTCTCATAGTTAAAATAAGAATGTTAGGGAACATCTATTTGTTCTATCCTCCAGGACAATGCTATATAGGATCAGATTAGTCAATAAATCTTTTAATAATCATAAAGTATCTGAAATACTTTTCTTTTGCAATAAAATATATCGAATTTTTGTACAATTTTAACCAGCAAAAAGAAGATTAAGTGCATTTTATTTACCTTGATTTATAAATTTACATTGCTAATAAAATTTGGATTTGAAACAATCTTCCTTTTAAGTTCTAAACAGCTTTTCTTTTTTCCTACAACCCTCTTCGTTTACGAGGTCAAGTTTGAAACAGAAGACCTGAATTGACAGGTCTTTTTAGTGTGGTCCTGGAAGGTGTGGCATTAGGGTTATGTATTTTAAGGGACTGTGGAGTAAAAGATAATTAGGAAGTATTGCTTAGCAAATGGAAATAGAGGGGAGTGGAACTAAATATAGTAGATTTAGTCTAAAGGGAAATTATGCCAACTCCAATCAAAGATTCCATAGGAATCTTTGATTTGTATGTTTGATGTTTATAATAAAGTTATCCTGGATCAGGAAAAAGAGTGAAAAAATGCAAGAATTGGCACTCTCATATACTAAAACCTAAAGCTTTAATAATGAATACTGTGATATTGGTCTAAGAATAGACAAAACAATGAAATGGAATGGAAATCTTAGACTCTGATATTTATAAAATGTTACTATATGATAAATACGAGCTTCTAAACAATGAGAAAATAGCAGATCATTAGTTCATGGTACTGGGATAATTTACATTTGAAAAAATAAGAAGGTTCTAAAACCTCATGTCATATATCAAAATAAAATCCAAATGGGAAAATTATATGAAAAGAGTGAAAATGCAAGCAAATGTGAAGAACAATGGCTGGATATTTTGGTGAGGAAGTTCTCTGAAAAATAAACCCCTTTCTTGACCCCCAAAATGAAGAAAAGTACAAATGATATCTCCCCAAACTTCCATAAAACAATACTTATCAAACACAAAATTAACAAATGACAAACCAGTAAATGTTAATGACACATAACAAAGGATTAGTAGCCTTAATACATAAAGAGATTTTGTAAATGTATGTAAAATGAACATAATTTTCCACAAAGCAGAAACACACCATCTCCCCCTTAACCTCCAACATTCTTTTCCCTCAATCTAGCCCACTGTCTGGCACACTGCAGACAATAAAAATTTGTTGAGTGAAAAAATGAATTACTGAAAAGATAAATATCCCAATGGAAAAAATGGGTAAAGAATTTGAAAAGACCATTGCAAAAGAAGTATAATGATTCATAAATATATGATAAGAATCTCCAACCTTACTAGTAATCAAAGAAATGCAAAATAAAATGCTGTAATATTGTCTCTTAAGTTAGCCAAAGTTGATACAGTTAATAGTGTTTGAAAAGAATAATGAACCAGATTGTGTAATTAAAAATTGTTATAAACTAGAGATTTAGTTATATGTATCAAAAACTTTAAAACATATTTGTCTTTTCATTAAGAAATGTATCCACAATATTCAAGAAGATTCAAAATAAAGCTATATATTACTTTATTATTTTTTTAAAGATTTTTTATTTGACACAGAGAGAGAGTATAAGCAGGGGGAGTGGCAGGCAGAGGCAGATGGAGAGGGAGAAACAGGCTCCCTGCTCAGCAGGGAGCCCAATGTGGGGCTCGATCCCAGGACCCCGGGATCATGACCCGACCTGAAGGCAGACGCTTAACCATCTGAGCCACCCAGGTGCCCCTATATTGCTTTATTACTATTTAATTAAAATTGGATTTGGTCTGTATGTTTGTAATGTAGGATTATTTATATTAATTGCAATGAAGGTATAAGGTGAAATAAGAAGCAGCCATTAAAATTGTGTTTCAATTTTAATGAGGAAATGACTAGAACAGATAATGTGAAAAGAGCAAGTTAAAAATACTCTCATTCTTGCGTGCTTTTTTCCTGGGTGTTTATCATATCATAAAATTAAATTTATAAGTTAATTCAGTTCTGTGCATCTGAGATCCAAAGGGGTTGGGAAGCAATATGTGCACTCTTGTTCTAACTCCTTTTTAAAAATGTGTATTATATATTTCATAGAGAAAGATTGCTGGGAATTCATTTAAACAGTAGTAGTGGTTACCTCTATGTGGTGGAATCAATGATGATTTTTATCTTTTTAGTACTATGATGTATTTTAAAAATCATCTTGTAATAAAGTTCCATCACCTTTACGGAAGAAAAAAGTGTATTTTAAATAGAAAGTTGAACTCTTCGAGGTTGCCTGAGTGCTGAGTGGACGGTCACAAAGTCTTCCAGGGAGATGAAGGAAACCTCAGAGACAGAGGTCCATTTCCCCAGAGATATGGGAGATAGGGTGGAGCCAGCCTTCCTAGGTATTCTGCAGGGAGAAAGCCTGGCTGTTGTGGAGCAGGGCAGGAAAGACAGCCAGCAGGGTGGAGGTGTGCTGTTCGGAAGCAGTCTGGGCTCCAGATTCCCTACACCTCTTGCAAGGGCCTGGGGAACAGGACAGCTGCAGAATAAGGGAAGCTTGGGAGCCATGGGAATACAGCTCTTCTCAAGCAACCTGGCCCAGGCGGAGGAACCAAATACCATGGAGTGGATTGAATAGTGCCCATCCACCCAAAAATGCGTGTCTACCTGGAACATCAGAATGGAAATAGAGTTTTTGCAGATGTAATTAGTTAAGCATCTTGATGATACAATCAAGGCTGGTGTCTTTATAAGAGAAAAGAGAGGGAAATTTGGTCACAGAGGTACACAGGGAAGAAGGCCATATGAAGATAGAGCAGAGACTGGAATTATCCAGCCACCAGACAAGGAGAACCTGGAACCACCAGAAGCTGGAAGAGGCAAGGAAGGACTCTCCTCTAGAGCTTTCCAAGGAAGGACTGTTCTGCTGACACCTTGATTTTGAAATTCTGGACTCCAGAACTGTGAGAGAATAAATATCATATGTTTAAAACAACCTGGATTGTGTTCATTTGTTTTGGTAGTTTCCGAAAACAAATGCACTCTGGTGAGATGATGAAGCCAGGTGAAATCCAGAAGAGGAAGGAGAGCTCCTGATCCCCTTAATGGTGAGTCCCTCATGACTAAAGTTCTGTCCAAGACTCTTGCTCTGCCTCCATGTCCAGTGTTTGTGGCACTTCATTTATATGATCTTCTGTAAGTCATGAGTCTTCCACTGAGTGGTGATCTCACAGAGAAGGTTAAACTAGGCAGCAGGTACAGAGATTGCCCTCATGGTGTTTTAGCCAAGGGAGCACTGGTTTTCCTGTTAACTTTGGTCAAGTGTTTCTATGTGGCCTTTAAGAAGAGGTAAAGGGGAAATCTCTGAGGGATTTTTGCCTTTACCAAACTGGGCTGTGAAATGGGAATTTTGAGATCCACTGAGCTCTTCTGAAGCTCTCTGACAAAGGTTAGCAGGAGAAAAATCCCAACCCTCCATTGAATGTTAGAAGATACACTTCCATGCAATATTTAATAATTCAGAGGTAAGAATGATTTATAGGAATTCCCATTTCTCTGTGATTATTCTTCCCAAAGGTAAATTCCCAAGCAAGACCCACTATATACTTAGGCTTGATTAATAATTCAAGTAATAGAAGATTTCAGAAAATTTGATGTCCATATTTAGGATTCATCAACTTAAAGAAATCTTAATATGAACGTTATTTATAATATAACAGAGAACGATAAGAACTCGTAACTTTGCCGTGGTAGTCACTGATGCTGAATGGATCTTGCCACTAGTAGTTTCTTTATGGCTGTGCCATAAAGCTCTGTGCTGTTTTAAGTCATCAAGATTATGTGCCATAATCTTAAGCAGAACACAGAAAAACAGCTATTGCTATTTAGTTATTAGGCATAAGCACAAAGGGTTAGGAGCTTCTCGGGCATTACTCATTGACAATAATCTGTAGCTTGCTATGAACAATGCTGCATGCTGTGCAAATATAGCAAGACTGCCTTCATAAATAATGCCAGAAGCACTAGTTGTGCCAAGGCAGTTAGAATATATCGATAGCAAGTTAATGTGTTAGGCCCCCAGGTTTGCTTAATTGTACAGGCTGACTTAGCCTAGGCAAGTGAAGAGAACTGCTTTAATTCAATGCAAATTTTGGAGTCTATCATACAGCCCTTCTCCCCGCTGCCTTCCAGGCTTAAGATAGATCCTTCTAATAATGGTGCAATTTCCTTGACTCTCACTGAATTTTATCTTCTTACAATATACAGTAGTGTTGTCCTTATTTTCGTGATGGGGTTGGAATGGAACGTGTTTTCTCATAATTATCCTCTACCAGTAACAGAAATAGATTTTTAGCCTGTCCAGAGATGTCAACATCTGCTTATTTTTAGGCTGTTTAAATGCATAGGTGGCAGGAGTGTAAACCTTTTGCTCAATGTATGCAAAGTAGCATTACTCACCCGCCATAGCCCTAAGATAGGAAAATGAGATATAAGATTCTGGGGAATCTTCCCCAGAATGTGACCATGTAGCATGTTTAAAAGATAAGAGGTTTCCATAGATTACCCAAGACAAGTGTGATTTGTTGCAGAATCATTCAAAATGACAATGTGGCAGGCACAATAATGACCCTCCAGAAGATGTCCATGTCTTAATTCCTGGAACCTATGAATATGTTACATTACAGGGCAAAAAGAATGTTGCAGATGTGATTAAATTAAGGATTTTTAGATGAGCTTATTTTGGATTATCCAACTAGGCCCAACAGAATCATAGGGGAGGCAGGAGAATCAGTGTCAGAATGATACACCATGATAAAGATTCAACTGGCCATTGCTGGTGTTGAAGATGGGAAGGGTCTATGAGCCAAGGAATGCAGGCAGCCTCTACAAGCTGGAAAAGGCAAAATAATAGATTCTCCCCTAGAATCCCCAGAATGAATGCAACCCTGTCAATACCTTGATGTTAGCCCCATGATACTCATGTTAGATTTCTGATCTCCAGAACTACAAAATAATAACTGTGCTGTTTTAAGTCATCAAGTTTGTGGTAATTTGTTTACAGCAGTGATAGGAAACTAATACAGAATAGATAATAAATAATTCATCCGTCACCTTTATAAGAAGGTGACCAAGTTCACTCATTCAGTTACATTGAGAAAATATTTACTGAATGCTCACTATGTACCAAGCATTGTGCTTTGGCATATGATCATTCATTTATTCTCAAAATACTTATTTAGTGCCTATCAGGCACTGTTCCAGAGGGTACACAGAGGAATAAGATGGATAAGATCCCTGCTTTCTCATAGCTTATGCATTTGTTTAGGAGAAAGCAAATGAAGGGCTAGTAAATGAATAAAACCACTGCAAGTTGTTACAGAGAAAATTAAATTAGGCTAGGTGATAGAGATTAATTTGGGAAAGCCTACTTTAAGTCAGCTGGATAGGGAGAGCCTCTCTGAGAAGGAGGAGGTGACATTTGAGCTAAGACCCAAAGGACAAGAACTTGAGGGCCTTGATATGCTTAGACATGGACAGAGGATGTTAAAGAAAAGAAGGGCAAAGCCTCAAGGCAGACTTGAGCTTTGCAAGTGTGGGTAACTGAACCGGGCATGTGAATGGAGAGTGGTGTGAATGGAGAAAAGGTTGTGGAGAGACAGATCACTCAGGGCTTTCTGGGCCATGATAAAGAATTTGGGTTTTATTCTAAGAGAAATGGAAAGCCAGTGGAGGCATTTCAGCATTGAGTGTCATGAGCTAATGAATGTTAGTTTTTTAGATGACCTTGAAATAATTAAAGTGCTTTTGTAATATTATTCAAATGCTGAACTTAAAGTGAATTTAGAGATCAAATAGCTCAATCCTTTCTTCTTACTGAAAACCGATGCCCACCGGGGGTAATCACTTGTCTGGAACACAAATCTGTCTCTTGTCTTTAGTTCATATGCTTTTTACCATACCACCCACCACCTGCACACAATTTTACTAGTTTTTATTCAGTACTGACCTTCTCCTTTCTTCCTCCTCTTAAGTGAAATCACTCGGGACCAAGATTTATTATACAAATAATAAAAGAATTCTCACAGCTCATGGAACTGGCCTTGGAAATTGGTGAAAGACTCCATGAGAAATAGACCCTGTATGGTGTTCTTTGTGCCCTTCTATTCATGAATGGATTATTCTAGGTCATTCATATTATTCTACGAAATAAGTTGTTTCTAGTAACAACCTGCATAACCTTTGATTTTTTCCTTTTTATTTGCCAAAGAGAAAAGGATTAGCACTGAAAATTGGATGGTTGGCAGTTGCTAGGCACCAAGCAGACACTCAGGAAGTGGCCATGAAACACAAGAAGATTTAAAAATAAGCAACCATTTTAATCTTTAACCACAATTCCAAAGAAGCAGGTTAAGTTATCTGATTACTGGTATTCCCCAGACATTTAATAAAAGAAATGGGATAATATTTTTGAACTTGCTGTGTTCTGACAGTTGTGTCTACTTAATATTAGTTATTAATATGTTTGTCAGGTTCACTAAATTTATAATGTTCAGGTTTCATGGTTGGAACCATGGACAGTTGTCTGCAAAGCAAAGTAAAATTGATGCCATTTAAATTTCAGTGAAGTGAATTTGAGTGTTACCTTAAAGAGACCCTTGTAATCTGAGTAGAAATGGAGTAAATAATTTATTCATTCCATGATCCCTGGTGGTTTTTTTTTTTTTCTACCTTCAGGGAGAGCTCCATGCTCAGAACTTCACCCTTCTGACCCTCTAAGCTTGTTAACTCAGACCCTGAGATGTCACCAGCTATATCCCTTTCTTCCAAATCATTCCCTTTGCATTCGTGGTTCTCCTGAAAGAAAGGCACAACTTCTCCCCTAAACTCTGTGGAGCCCTCGTAATCTCTGTCATAAATAATACCAGCTTTCTGTGCTGAATTCTGCATCTACCGTCATAAAGTACAACAATGAATGAGGTAGACCTAACTCTATCAGGAAGAGCAAGGACCTGATAATGTGTTACTATGCAGAATTAGCAACGCAGATTGAGGACACAAGGCAGCATTATGCAGTGGTTGAAAGCACAGCCTGCAAAGCCAGGCTGCTTGGGTTTGAATCTTGCTTTGCCATTTGCAAGCTATAAACCTTATGCAAGTGACTTCTTTGTTCCTATTTTTTCATCTTTAAGAGGGGAAAATAATGGTGACTACTTCATTGTTACGAAGATGATTAAAAAGGGTGCCGATTATAAAGCTTTTAGAGAAATTCCTGGGATAGTAGATATTATGTAAATTATTTGGAAAATAAGGAAAAATGCAGAGCTTTCAACAGAATGATCTTTCATCAGGTCCTAGTATTTTGTCCACTTTCTTCTGCCATTTTCTTAAACTACACTTAGAAAAAAGAGCTATTTGTTTCCAAAAGGCAGACCTTATGAATAAAGAAGTAAATACATCATTCCTATTTACAGCAAGTCAATCTTTGCTTTGCACAGTTCCCATACACATGAATTTCAGCTACCATGGTTTATCAACACCAGTCCTCTAACAACATGGTTCAAATTTCAATCACTATGGCATATGAACTGAGTGAGTGCATACAGTACAAACTTCCTGCTAGCTCTTCCATCAACTATCATTATGTCCATAACAGATAAGCATTATAATCAGCAACAAATCATGTCACTTTTAAAATTTGTCTGTGATCGGTTAACAGACTGCACATCACTAGTCAGTTCACATACAGACAGCAAAGTGTGTAGTTGTGTTGTTTCCTTGTCTCCGGGTGATAGACCTAAAGTGACATTTTACACAAACGGATAATTAACAGAGTGAATTGGCCAATGATGAGAGGCCAGTGAAGAGATAAGTGATAGCCAGTTGAATGAACATAAAGGAACTATAGAGGAAATGGCCAACTGTGGGAATGTTGGCATTAGCCCATTTGATGGACTGTAGACATGCAGTCAGAGAAACTTGGTAAAAACATAGAGAAGGTGAACTTACCAACACAAGCGAGGAAAGTGATTGTGACAAAAAGATGAAGCCATCCTCAAGAAAGTAACTTCTTCACATTAAAAGAACTCCCAGAGTTGTTTCACAATATTGAAAGCACACAGGCTAAAATGTTTGAAGCTGATCAAAATGTAGAAAGCACTATGACAATTCCCCAAAGCAGGAAAGATGCTCCTTTGTATCTTAAGTTATACAATGACAAGGAGAAGCCAAGTACTGTTCAAACAGCTCTTGATGAAAATACAGAGAAATAATTTTAACTCTCAATGGCTGTAATATTTTTAATTAACATGCACTAAGTAAATATTATTTTTACTCTTTTTTTTTTTTTACATTTTCCTATACATTTATAAACTAAGAGAGTCTTAAAGTTTTGACAAACATTTTTAAAGGTCATGGAGCAATTGCAATTTTTTCCATCAGTTATTAAGATTACTCTGTATAGTGTCATCTTGCATGGCCATGTCTATGGTCCTGCACTACCATGCAAAGTGAGGACTACCAGTACTATCTGGGGGGCAGTCCTAATTGAATAAATGGTGTAGGAAAGATCATCTGAGAAAAATTATTATGCTGTTTAGGCAAGAGCCTTGGAAACAAATAAAATTTTTTTTCAAACATGGTAAATTATACTATCCTTGGGATGTTTTTTGATCCAACTTTAATCACTATTAAATAGTTTCACAAAACTTCATCTATTTGGATTATTCAGAACCAAGGATTCTCTAAATAGATCAAAATACCTGAAGTCTGCATTCTCATTTCCTGGACCTATATTTTTCACAGGGAAGGAGTCTTTTTCCTTCAGCAGTTCAAGAGAGCGTGTCATTGGACATAAATTATATGCTCAATATAGAACTTGAATTGTGTAAGATCCCACACTAAAGGGCACTGAATGTCAATGTTCATCTGAAATAACACAGAAAGCATTATAGTCATTTTCTCCAACTTGAGAAAGAACACAAAACTTAAAATTTTCTAAGTAAGGATCAATTTTATTTTGATATTTATAGGCTCCTGATATTTTTAAATTGAAAATAGGCCTAAATAATTTGGTCATCTGTTTCCTATCCATTTAAATATAATAAATTGTAGTTAAGAGTTTGTGCACATTTGAAGGATTGCTCATATCCTTAAGATATAAGAATCCTTAAGAATGTTCCTTCTTAATTCAGGATCTTGTAATATTAACCCTGCCCTTACTCAATTGAGCCCCAGTCAAAGAAAGATTTCCTCTACATTTCTTGGAATGGAGCCTCCACTTCTGTATCCTCCCCTGAGAGAAAGAGATAATACTAGAGTCATAAGAAAATCGTCTGATTATTACTCTTCAAGCTGCAAGTGGTCAATAAAACTTAAGGGAATCAGAGAATTCCAATAGAGTCTGGGGCTGTGGTTATTGACACTTGTTGCCTCATATCCTCTTTTCCTGATACTTTCCCCTGGGGAGATTCTCAAGATTAGTTCCAGTTACACTTTGGCCTCATGCCACTTGAATTCTCAAAAGTCAGCTAAAAATGACCAGAATATTCTACATTCTAAAACATAAAAAAGCACACGGGAAATGCCTACAATTGCAAATAGCTTTCAATCATAACGTGTCCATTTCCAATCAGAGGAAGGGAAATGCAATAAAATATATTTTAGCATCAATTTAATAGGCAAAACCCAAAAAGTAGACATCAAGTCTTGTTAGTAATAGTGTTGAAAAACAGTCTTTCACAATTATTTGCTTCTGGAAGTGTAAATTAGTGTACTTGTATATAGGAGGATAAACCTGTATAAACATCAATTTAGCAATGTCCATCAGAAGTCAAAATGGGGACCCTTTTTAGTCATTAACTTCATTTCTTGGACTTATCTAACATCTTGAACAATTTTGAAATGATGTGTGTATAAGAACATTCACTGCAGAATCATAATACTAAACAATTGAAGGTACCATGTAACAGGATGTTAAAAATTACATTTCTATTAAGGTGCCAATAAAATGATTTTCAAATACTAAGATAGTTCTAAGATGAATTTCCTTTTGCAGGACTTAGAAAGAAAATGTTAGAGAAATGGTTTTTGGACCTATTAATCCAGGTGAAGGATTACAAGAAAGGATCAGAGATTGGCGAGAGGATCTATACGGGCATTATTTCTAAGAGAGAGAAGGAGAGATACAATAGCATTCCTGGTTGGGTGCCAGAGAGAGGACCACTCAGAAATGTGTTCCTTGAAGTTGAATATTACAGAGAAGTCGGTACCTGGTCATGCCTAAGAAAGCTCAGGTGCCCTGTGGTAGTACATTGAAGTGGCTGTGTTGGGGTCAGACAGAACTCTGTTTGTTAGAGCAAGGCATACGTATTTCCTATAGACAGATGTAGCCTACAGGATAGTAGATGTAGTAAGCAGAATAATGGTCTCTTAAAGATGTCTATGTCATAATCCTTGGTACCTGCGAATATATTAAGTTACATAGCAAGGGAATAAATGTTGCAGGTAGAATTAATGCCGGTGATCATCTGACCTTGAGGTAGGGAGATTATCTTGGATTATCCTGAACCCAGTGTAGTAGAGAGTTTAGATCCAGGAGTGTGCTGAAATATAATGAGCCTCTGTCAAAAGGGAGGGAGAGTTTGGAGTATGCCTGGGTGTGTACTACTCAGCTGACCCCATCTACCAGGATTTGTGTGAGAATCCCAGGAAGAAGAGGAAGTAATAGCACACTCCCACACAAGTTGTTGTGGGGGAAAGACATTCCTTCACTTTAGCAAGGTGATTTGTTTGCGTCAAGGAGACAAGACAAGGAAGCAGCAGTGACTTCAGAGTAGTCAGGAGCAGGAGCAGGAGCAGGAGAAACCATGGTGACCTAGGCAGTGCACCAACAGCCCATGGCAGGGTAGCAGAAAGCGTTAGGGTGGCAAGCTGCAACTGTGACACCAGAGACAGGAGAGACAGAGAAGAAGGAAGGACATGAAAACAGGAGTGGCTCTGACAAAGGAGCACCATTGACCAACCCCAAATCAAGGGATTCATCCATCCACACATTCAGAAACACATGGTCAAAACCCATTTGACCTTCCTTCGTGAGTCTGGGGAAATTGGGGGCTCACGGAAGACAGGGTATGGCCTTCAGAAACTCTGCTGGAGGAGGCAGAGTTTAAAAAATGTTTTTTAAACAATTCCGAGCACTCTTCAACTCTCATTTAGTGTGATTTGGACAAATACAGATAAAATTAAAACAAACTCAGACCTTAGGAAATGAACTGTTTTACTTTTATCTTCTCTATCAAGAGAAATAATTTTCACATTAGGAAGAGTAGAGTCACTGTGGTTAAGAAAAACACCAAATAGCAATACAGGTGAAGAGATGATTATATCATATATCTTTTATAATAATAAGTTGCTGATATGATTATGGTCATTATAAATTGTCTTCAAAAACTTATGGAAAGTAGAGGTGGTTCCTCAGAATTTTTTTTTCTGTCAGTTTTCTTGTTTAAGTTTTCTAAAAGGAAAAAGATCTATTCTGGGGTCATATCTGTGATTTCAATGTTTAATGTTCTTTCAAAAAGGATTATGATTATAAGGATGCTTTGGGATCACAAAGAGCTGACATGGTTTCACCAAGACTATGTAATGTGATTTGATACTCTTGAGAAGAGTATATTTGTCAAAGCTCTAAACTTCTTCATGAAGAGATGGTGAATTATGACTTTAATCATAGTAATGTAACAGCTGCCCGCAGTCTAGGTATTTGGCCCTGTGCTTTTCAACTTTTTTATCTATAAATTGAATGAAGACAAAGACAGCCTATTTATCCAATTTTAAATGACACAAACATAGGATTCTGAAAGAAAAACATTTTCAATAGGGTGAAATGATAAGTTAAAAATTAGTGAGATGCAATGCAACAGAATTAAATATAAATTACCATATCTATATTTAAAACAATAAATGCAAAGAACAGATTTGGGGAAATTTAATATAATGAAAATCAATGTAAAGTTTTAGTTGGCTAGTGCAAATTGAGTACCTATGGATAATGAAAAGGTTTATGAAATTTTGTTTTCCGTAAGTGAAAATTTAGTGTGCAGAATGAGGAAAGCAAAAGCTCACTGTTCTCTGAAGAGCATAAACCCTAACAAAATATTGAATTCAGTTTTAAAGATTTTACCAAGACATGGACACATTAGAGCAAAATTATTGAAGAATGTCCAGAATCAGAGAAATTAACCTGGAAAATAGAAAACTCTGGTAACACACAATAGCTGCACTTAAATATTTCAGAGATGAGGTCATGAGGAAGAAGTATTAGATTTGTTCTCTAGATTTCCTATTGCAAAAATGGCAACATGGTGGTGAGTTGATTGCTAGGACCTGCGGTGGTGAGAAATGAGGCTAGAGAGTACAAAGTGTCCAAAGCGTGGAGAAGTTGCCACACTAAGAGGGTGGATAATGAGAAAATACAGAAGGGCTGTATGCAGTGGAGAAACAGGAGCAAGTTTGTGGTTTTGGAGGGTCTCTTGAGCTGCGCTGGGAAAGCAGGGGCTGACATCTAAAGAAGATGTTGAGAAAAATGTGCTCTCTATGAATGAGGTCTGGATAGGGTAATGTCCAAGACTTGTAGATTTTAACTACAAATGTACAACTTTGGAGAAAATCAAAGCACTACTTAATTGCTTTTCCAGAATTATCTTGTGGTCACAGTTACTCTTATAATGAACAGAAAGACAAGGTTTATATTTCCTTGAGAAAATTTCAAAATTCTAATCTAGAAATAGCTCACACAGAAATACAGTGAATGAGAAAAAGGAACACTGTAATAAATTATAAACTGGAATTTAATTAGCAGGGAAAACTAAGCATAAAGCAATTCAAAATAGGCTTGCTTGAGACAGGCTTTGGTTTCTGAAGCTTTAGAAAATAAGCTTACTCATACACAGAAAAAAATGTGGCATTGAAATATTGTTACCATCATCATCATCGTCATCAACTAGAACCTAAATCCAAAAACCTCCATGAGCACTACCAATATGGTATATTTTTTTCCTTTCAAGTAGGGCACAATAAAAATTGAAGAGATGGTAGATTTAGAATAGCCAAGGCTGTTTCTCTTTATTTGGATCTCTTTGTTACTTGCTGTAAGGAAAACTGAATTGTAGAGACTAAAATACTAAATTTTGTTAAGTAGGATCTACACTTCATCTCTCAACTAAAATCACATTGCTGTTGGATTGTACTACATGTTCTTTATTAGCTTTACTAGTAATATCAGTGAATGCCTACATGTATGTGATTTTTTACAAGCCTTTCGTTTTTACAAGCCAGCAGGGGCCTGGGTCAGCCAATATTTGTATACCCTACTGTGATAACAAATGGAGGTAGAATGGCATAGTAGAATGAGGACTAGATTAACAGGTTCAACGGAATGGAGTCATGGTTAAGCGTGCATACTCTGGAATCAATCTAAGTGTGGTCAAATCTTGATCCTGCTATTTACAAAAGTATGTGACTTGGTATGAATTATTCAGTCTTTCTGCATGACACTATTTTTCTATCAAATGAGCTGTTGAGTACCTCATAGGACTGTTGAAAGGTTAAAATAGTTGAAATAGGTGAAGTCTTATAGCTGGGCCTGGTGTATGGTAGGTAGTCAAATGATGTTAGCTATTATTCTTACTGCTGGCTGTGGCTCAAGTAGTTATTATGAAGATCAAGATCATTAACTTCCTTGAGATTCAGTTTCCTCATCTCTAAAATGAAGGCTTTAGACTAGATGCTAGCAAATGATCCTTCCAGATCTCCTTAGTTAATAGAATCATAATTTCTTTTTAATATCTTCATTTATCAGTTATATATTGAGTGCCTATTATGTACAAGGAATTATGCCTTGGAATAATGGGTTATATGGACATTTTATTGACCTTCAAGAGTTTACAAAATATAAAGGAGATGAGACATAAAGATGTAATCCCAATTAGGCTCTATGGGGCAACTTTTGTGTGCTTCATTCTGTGTATAAGTTTCAAAGGCAGCAAGAATGGGAAATTAGGCAGAGGAGCATTTAGGTAGAGGCAATATGGAGAGCCAACATATGAAGGTAGGAAAGCACAAAAGTATTTAGGAATGGGACATACACCAATTTAATGGTGAAGATTTCCCATAATAAGAGTAGAATACCAGGTTGGAAAGGGAAGTTGTGCCACATTGTAGAGCATACTGAATGCCTGTTTGGGAACCATGGATCATTCTGTAAGCAAAAAGAAGCTGTTAAAGATTTCAGAGCTGAATCAAGGTCCTGGTAAGAGGAGTGAGAAGAGAATGTTGGATAAGGAAGAGAGAGTAAGAGCTTCATAAGAGGTAGTAAAAAGCACTATTGACCTGGTGATTGGCATCCTTCTCATTAACTTCCTTGACATTTACCACTTCCTTGGATCTCTAGTCAATCCCAGTTCCTATGCACACATTTCCTTCTACCCTCTGATGTTCCAGCTGGAGAGGTCTCCTTTCCAACGACCTGAACTTTCCATCACTTTCTTTCCCTTTATGATGCTAGGAAGAAATGGGAAGACTGGCTGCATGCATCTTTGCTTTTGCAATGGTTCCTACCTCTGGTGATGTACATTAAAGGACCCTCACCTCTGTGAGACTTATACTTTATTCAGTCACCTACAGTTATGTTTAGGTGCTAATACAAGTAAATTCAGACATTTTCCTACCTGGGGCTTTTGCTTTGAAGCCTTCTCTGCTCTTCTGCTCTGGAGAACTCAGTTGCACAAAGTTGAAATGCCATAATCTTTCCCTTTTTCCTCAAAGCCTTATGCATAGTCAAATTCTACATAGTCCTCTTTCCTTTGTCCTCCCTGGTCCTACAACCCCTATCAGACATCCAGAGATGAAGACATAGAGCAACAAAAGGAACATCTTGTTTCAAATCTTACCAAAACTAAGAACATGCAGGAGGAGGAAGAAAGATTTGGTAATCCCCTGATTCTTTCTTCCCAAAGGTTCCACTTGGCCAACCCTGAGCATGGGTTTGCTGAGCATTGCTGCAGAGGTTCATTTAGGTCCTTGATAGAACTTCCATATCTGTATTTCCTGAGGAGATTAGAGTGAAAGGTCAGGATGAATGGAGCATGAACTTTAGAATTGATAAACCTGTCTGAATTCAGATTTTAGATTTGCCATTTACTGGTGACAAACACTTCTCTAGACTTCTGTTTTCTCATCTGTAAATGGGCATAAATCACCTGACGGGGTTGTTTTGAAAACTCAGTGAAAGGATATAAACAAAAAAACTACCCTGTAATAGAAGCTCATTAAATTCTACCCGCCCCACTACTTCCTGGTAGTGATGGCCTCTTCCCCCTGTTCTCACACACTTGCTGCCTTGTGGTTGGCTTGTTACCAATTCAAGCTTGTGGCAGAAAAGAATCTATTACCAGTTATTCTGATAATTTCCTGAAATATACTATCTTTAATAGTAAAATAAAATATTTTATTCCTTATTTAAAATGCTTCAAGCATTTTATGCTTTTGAAATACTTTTGAATGCTTTAGAAATCAAAACATTGCAGTAACCACTTACATAACGCCTTTTCTGCCTGATCCATCCATTCTTTAGAAGCTGTCGCCTCCGACATGTCTTTTTTTCCTGACCTTTCTTCCTACCCCTGGTAAAATCAGCATTCCTCTGAAACTTCTTTGGATCATCCATGCATATATCTCTATTTCAACATATGCCTCAAGATAGTATAATAGTGTCTGACATATCTGCCTTCCTTCCTGGACTGAGAACTCCTTATGTGGTGTCCTTTGACATTGGTTCTTCCTCTTGGACTCATTATGCCCTTTTCTACCACAGACTAAGCATTCAGTATCTTCATAGCACCCCCTTGGCTTCCAAGTGCTCATCTACAACAACCCTTGTTTTGCCATAATCTTCTAGAAGTTTCTTCATGTTTTTGATCATTCTACATTCATCCACCTTAAAATGTTTCTGTCCTGTGACCCAATCCTAATAGCTAAGCTATGTAAGTGGCAACCAGCTAATACAATGAAACAATCCATGCCAAAATGTTATTAAGCAGGGGTTTGAAATGCACCTTATATGTAATACATGGTATATACTAATATTTGCCTTAAAATGTAACCACTGAAGTCTCTATCAGACATCGAACTTGGCTAATGAGACTCTTTCCCTCTTAAATGTCATCATATATTATGGGGCTAGCTCTGGAGCCAAATTGCCTCAGATTACATTTCTATTACTTTTTAATTGTATCATCTTGTTAATTTCTCTGTGTTTCATATATAAAGTGAGTTTGCACATACATATACAAACTGGGGATAAAAAGAGAAGTTACTTCATAGGGTTGTCCTGACGCTTAATTGATTTAATACATACAATGTGGTTAAGAAACGTACCTGGCATGTAATAGGCCCTATATAACTATAAAGGCTATACCACTCTACACATGAGATGCCTGACTATAGACTTGCAATTTGATATAGCGAGAGACCTCACTTAAGAAAATATTTTCTTAAACTCGCCATTCCTTAGCCACAAATTACGTAGGACAGAGAACTTGAAGGGGGATATATTTACATTAATCCCATTTCCTACGACATAGATGATAGATAGATAGATGATAGATAGAGAGATATAGATAGATAGATTGATGATAGATAGATGATAGATTGATAGATAATAGATAATAGATAGATAGGTACACATATTACAAACACATACACACATATGTACTGAGTGTTGTGCTTGAAAGAACACTGAATTAGGAATTAGATGATTCATGTTCATGTCTTGATACCACCACTCACCAGAAGTACAAACAACAAAGCCTTAGAGTTCTAGCTTATCTCTAGAAAAATAGAACTGACTGCCTGCCAAACTCACAGGATGTTGTGGAGACCAAATAGGTTAAAAAATAAATCCACTGGTAAATTGTAAAGTGCAATACAAACAGGAGGCATCCTACCATTATTCTGTGAGTTTCTCCAGGAAAGGGGCAGCTCTTATCACAGTATTCGTCAAACAATAAATGTTCACTAGTTTTGTGCAATATGAATTCTCAAGGAGAGGGCGCTTGCACCAGAACGAGAACTGATGTGAATAGTAAAACAGAAATTTTAAGTTGTTATGCATTCTTTTGTTTCCATAATGTTTGAAAAGAATTGTTTTCAAGCATAGGGAAATGTTTAAGGGAAGCTTTTGCTTACAATATTACCCGCAGTAATTTTCTGTAGTCACATGAGTACATGTCCTTCTTCCCCTTGTGGTTGGCTCTGGAACTTACTCACTTCAAACTATTGCAGTGTCCCAGAGAGAACAGTGCTCAGCATATGCTTGTTGAATAAATGAATGAATGGGCAAGTAAAAATTTTCTATATTCAGCCAAATGAACAAACTCAAAGTAATTATAAAAATCCTACACCCCTTACCTATTCATTTCTTAAAGATTTTTTGTTTGTTTTGATTTTTCTTTAAAGAAGACTACTATAAAAACAGCAAGTCTTTCTTTAGGCTGGTTGTCAAGAAAATTCTTTCATATCAATTTTGGTATTAACAAATTCACAATGTTAATTACTGCTTTCTTCACTGTGATTTGTTTACTGCTGAAAATCACAACATACCAAATTCTTGTCCGCTTTAGTCCCCTGCTAACATTCACAGAGAATTAGATGCTACCTCAGAGATATGTGTACATGAGCCTTGGTTAATTAAGGAGAGAAAAAGGTATTTGTCAAATTTCTTGTTGAGAGCAAAAAAATAAAACTATGAATGACATCAAATATCATTGATTTAATCAATATTGGTCATTTTCAAACTCAGTAGATAAATCCACCCTCCTAAAATCACTTGAAAATCCAGTAAATGTACAATGTACAATTGCTTCCCATTATGAATTTACTTGAAACTGGCTTCATGTTTAAAATTGTGGGAGAGAACTTCATGGATCTTACCTAAATTTTCATGTGTAGATATATAGGACTAAATTTGAAAGTGTCTTTTCCAACCAAAAACACAGCATAAATTGAAATAATCGTTATCTTCTCGTACAGTGAGGTCTTAGTCCACCATATGAGGTTCTTTCTGAGCTTGGGAATTAGAATCTAGACTAGATTCTATTTTATATATATATTTTTTACCTTAATACTTAGAAAATGTTATTAGGTTTGTAGCTGCTCTTCTTTGAATCTACTGTGAGAATTCCTCTGGGCACTATGTCTTTTTCTCCATTCCCAAAGAAACATTCCAAGCCATTTCAGAGATGTTTCCTCTTTTCTCTGTCACTAAGCTTTCTTCCCTTCAGTCCAAATAGATTTTATGAAATCAAGATTGCAAAATCTCTATTTGATGTGTCACTCCCATGCTCAAAAATTTTCATTGACTTTACAACTGTTTATGGAATAAAATTCAAACTCCCTCACTTGGAACAGGAGGTGCTCCACGGTTATGGCACCTTTGTTTAATCTGTGATATTGTCTATTTGTATGTACTGTTTCATGCACATATGCTTTCTTGCTTCATGTTATTTTATGTCATTCCCCCAGGTTAGAATGAATGACCCATTTCCAGCCTATGGAAATCCTTTAAATATAAGTTTAACTTTCCGGTTCTCTGTAGCTCTATTCCTGACCACAACGCCCAGAAAGAAATCTCTCCTTTCTAAGAACTTGTGTTAAGTCCTTGTTGAAATGATTCTTACCATCTTGTAATATAATTCCTGGGAAGTGTTCTCTATGTTTATTTCCTTAAGGAATATTTGTATGATCGTGATTATTTCTTCTTCAAACATTTGATAAAATTTTGTGAAGCTATTCAGATCTGGATTTTTTTTTTTTTGCTTTTATTTTTGTGACATTTTAAATTAAGGATTCAATTTCTTTAATAGATAATAGGGCCATTTGGATTTTCCATTGTCTTATGTCAGCTTTAGCAATTTATGTTTTTTAAGAAATTTGTCCATTTCATCTAAAGTGTCTGGTGTATTGGTATAAACCTGTTTTCTCAGTGTTCTATTTGGAGTCTATCTATTTTTCTGCTTTTAAGTTCACTGATCATTTCTTCTATAGCACCTAATCTGCGTTTAAGCTCAACCAGTGAATTTTAATTTTAGATATTGCATTTTTCAACTCTAGAAATTCCATTTGTTTTTTTAATAGGTTTAATTTCTCTTCTCATTTTGTTCATTATTTCTTTTAAATCCTTGAGTATATTTATAATAGCTATTAAAGACCTTGCTCACTGATTCCATCACTTCAATGATTTCTGAGCCTATTTCTATTGATTGATTTTTTTCTTAGAGTTATGGGTCTTATTTCCCTGTTTCTTTGCATGTCTAGTAATTGTTTTTTTACTAGATGCTAGACATTTTGAATGTTTAATTGTTGAAATTCAGGATTTTATTATCTTCCTTTAAAGAGTATTGAGTTTGTTTGGTCAGAAATCTACCTATGTGGGAATCAGCATGATCTTTTCAACATTTGTTTTTAAGCTTGGTTAAGGCTGGTCTTGAGCATGTTTTTTTTGTCCAGCTAAATTAGGCCATATGCTAAATCATGGTCTTTCTCTGATCTGACTGTTCAGGGTGTGCATCAAGGTCTCTTACCCTGATTGGTTGGAGCCAGAATGTGGTCCAGCTCTGTGCAAGCTCCAACAGTTGCTGAATTTATACTTCCTTGGTGCTTATCTCAACCTTGTAAAGTGTTCCTAACATGGACAATTTTTTATTACACTGAATCTCAAGGATAGTCCTGTGCAGGTTCCTGGAGCTCTTGCTGAGTGTACTTCTTTCTCTCCATTGTTCTATCCTGCTATTGCAAATACCCCAACCTCTCCAAACTCTGATTAGTGAGATCTCTGTGCTTTGCATGGATTCCTCCTCTTGCCTCTGCTTCTGCCAGAAAACACAGGTCATGATAAGAAAGAGCTTTTTCTTATTTCCATTCCCAGATATACTGCCTTGTGCTGCCTATTGTCCAATGTCTGAAAACATTATTTTATATATTTTTATATATTTTATTTAACATTCTAGTTGTGTACAGCTAGTCCAGTATCCATTGGCCAAAAGTGTGGCTTCATATTCCCAAAATACAATTATTTTAATCAGAATTTTTCTTAATTTGAAAGAATTTTCTTTTAGAAATCATTTTTTACATATAGCATATACAAACACTTTCATTTTTAAATGCACTTATTCTTTTGAATAAGTTATTTCTGAGTCATTTTTAGAAATGATGATTTGATCCATTGATAAAATTGGTGCATATTAAATTTTACTGGTCACAGCCTCTGCAATCTACTATACTAATCTGCTCTGGCATAGTTTACCAATGACATAATTACGGGTGAAGACAATATTATCATTCAGTCCTCATCTTATTTAATTTTGAAACTGTTTTTTTCCCTTCCCTTCTGAATCATGACTCTCTCCTGATAGTCTTCCTTCCTATTTAAAAAAATGCAAGACTGTTGAATCTCAGATCTGTACCTCTGAAACAAATAATGCAATATATGTTTAAAAAAAAAAAGAAGAAGAAGAAGAAGGTAGCGGGAGGGGAAGAATGAAGCGGGGGAAATCGGAGGGGTAGACGAACCATGAGAGACGATAGACTCTGAAAAACAAACTGAGGGTTCTAGAGGGGAGGGGGTGGGAGGATGGGTTAGCCTGGTGGTGGGTATTGAGGAGGGCACATTCTGCATGGAGCACTGGGTGCTGTGCACAAACAATGAATCATGGAACACTTCATCTAAAACTAATGATGTAATGTATGGGGATTAACATAAGAATAAAATTTAAAAAAATAATAAAAAATAAATAAAAAAATTATTCTTTTCTAATTTCTCTTCTTCTAATGATAGCTTAAATGTTTGTGTTCTCCAGGGCTCTGTTATTAGGACTTTTTCCTCCAACTAGGCTCTCTCTGGGCAAGCTCATTACTCTCCGGGTTTCAACAGTCATCTATGCTGTTGACTCCCAAATCTGACAAACGAATCTTTTTATCCATCTCAGGCCTCTCTCCACTGTGCTTGAGACCTATGTGCCTCAATTGTCTACCACTGAGCTATGTCTCATACTTCACAACATGTCCCAAACTGATCTCATCATCTTCTACCAACCTGCCTTTCCTTCCACATTCCTCATTTTAGAAGTTCACCAGCTGTTCAAGAAAAAAGCCTAGACTTGTGTCTTTCTTTCATCTCTGATGTATAATCATCACTACAACCTATAAATTATGCCTTTGTAAATCACCACTTCTCTAGTTTTGATTCAGGCCCTTCTCATCTCTCACCTTGACTATGGCAACGGTCTCCTAATATGTATTTGTCTATAGTTTCAGGTGCTCTCAAGGAACCCTTCACACTGCTGTCACTGTGAATATCCACAGAAATTCAATTATATGTGAAACTCACCTACTCAAAATGTATCCATTTTCCCCCTTACCTATGAAAAAAGGACAAAATCCAACTTCCAGAATATGGCATTGAAAGACATCTACATTCTGTCTCTCAACTATGTCAACTGTGACCCTCTTCCTATGCTGTAGAGAAAGCAAGATAATCATCATAAGTAGCAAGGTGCTTCACCTCTCCATTCATGTGCTACTCTCTGCCTGAAATATCCTCAAAATTCCTTTAGTTTTCTTCTTCTTACCCTACTCTCTCCCCTAGTATAAATTCACATAGTAGGTCTGTCAAGTGAGCAAATAATGGAATAAATGATTCAGTAGAGTTACCATGAACATTCAGAATAGACGCTGAAAACCAAAGCTTTTAGGTTTATTCATATATGAACTTATATATGAATGTAAACATCACATTTTTACATTCTGTTAGAATTTTAATAGTAGTTCTACTTCCTTAGTTTCAGTTTGGCCCAATAAAAACATTTTGACAATTCAAAGAAACTGAGAAAGAATATTTTCACCTACTTATTATAAAAATATTATTCTGTTATATTTAGTTGATTTTAGACCAGAGAAGACAATGGGATCACACACACACACACACACACACACACACACACACTACTATTTCTAAAGAATACTTTGCCAATGGTGATTTATTTACAGCTCTTAAGATCATTCTGGAGTCCTTATTTTCCATTATCTTGGGATTAAAAAAAGCAGAATCTCTGCTGGTGGTAAAGTACTTGGTTACAGTAACGGATTGGTATTATATAACTTTATTTTAAACACGTTGGCGGAGAATTTGATCAGAGGAAATGGAAGAACATGTAAAACATAATACCTTTCTCTTCCCCATCTTTCTTTTCTCTTCATTTATTAGTAGCTATACTTTTCACTTTCTCAGAAATTCTTTGAGAATAAATATCTGGCATTCCTTGACATGAAGTTTAAGACCTTCATTTCAGAAGTTGTAACATATGCTGGAAGGAAAAGCAGATTTAAATAATGAAATAATTTTTTTTTTAAATTAAAGGCCTCCCTCCAACTAATCCACAGATTAAGTATTAAAAAATTCCAAAAGGGGAAAACATAGAGAGATGCCTAGGGGACCAATAATATCAAGGAATATTAGTATTCATTATCAGAAAGCAGGTAAAAATGGGGGCACCTGGGTGGCTCAGTCGCTAAGCGTCTGCCTTCGGCTCAGGTCATGATCCCAGAGCCCTGGGATCGAGCCCCGTATCAGCCTCCCTGCTTGGCAGGGAGCCTGCTTCTCCCTCTCCCACTCCCCCTGCTTGCCTGCTTGTGTTCCCTCTCTCGCTGGGTCTCTCTGTCAAATAAATAAATATAATCTTTAAAAAAAAAAAAAAGCAGGTAAATGGAAAGTAACTGCAAATGGACAGGTCACCTGCTTAGTCAGTTCTTGCTAGGAACATATTGGCTATTCAAATATCAAATTTGGAAAGAAAGGTATTCTCATGGGTCAGTTTGAGCCATCTGGAGAATCACTGATGTGCCCTCAGCACACTGTTAAATTATAATTAAAGGCAGTTCTATAAATTCAGAGGGAGATAGAGAATAAGGATGAGAGAGGAGGAGAAACAGGAAAACACTCGCCTCCTATTAGTTACATAAGAAAGATATTTGACTGAGCATTTGGTTCCAGTCTGCAGTTGTGTGGAAGAAAGAAAAAGAAATTAAGAGATTCTGGTATGGAGACCATTCCATCACATTAGCTGAACTATAAGTTTAATGTGAAATGATGATTGTTGCTAAGCTATAACATTCAATAATATGGGCTGCAGGAAGGAATTGGTAAAACTGTGAGAGGGACTTTTAGGGCAAATACAGTGAACTTGGAAAGGGGGAGGGGAAAGAGAACAGACTACCAGCCCCCTTCCTTTCAAATAGTGTTGATTTTTTAAAAGCACACACACAATAACAGCAGGGAAATTTCTAAAATGAATGAAAAGACAACTTCTTATGATAGACTGGCTTACTCCTTGATGAGTCATGAAGTCCTGTATTAAAAATGAATAAAAGTTATGATACTAAATCAGATTTTTTGCAGCAGTGTTTTCTTTCTCAGACAAATCTTCATTTTACCAATTACCAGATTCTTTCAGGTGGGATAATATTTTCAAAACATTCACTTCAAGAAAAAAAATATAAAATACAGAAGTATGAAAGTGAGGCCATAACCTCAACAAGAATCACCTTGATAAGAGCATGTCTCTAATTGTGCATGACCCTCCTCTTACTTTACCTTTCAAACCAGACTCGCTGTTAGGGTATCTTAGTAGGATATAACCTCTAGCATAACAAATAACTGTAACACTGACTTGTTAATTGCATATCCTAATACATTTTCATAATTATGGTAGTTGTGAATCCTTTGCTTTTGGAAGGGATTGAGAAAAGGAAAAAAAAAGAGAGAACACTAAAAAACTAGCAGAATATGATACAATCCTTGAGCCAAATGGACATTTGTAACTATGGTTAGTGGGGAGAACAAAGACCATTATAACTTTGTAATAATAGAAGTAATTCTCATTGATTGTGCTACTTACTGAGCAACTGTACTACATGTTTTGCATACATTATATCCTTTAATATAGGTAAGTATCCTTATGTATGCTTTACAGATAAAGTAACAGGTTCAGAGAAGCAACATGGCCAAAGGAGCTTGGCCAATAATTTATGTAACCGAGATTCAAGTTCAGCTGATTCCAACCTTGAGTTCTTGCCTTTATACTACATTGTCTCTTCTCTGACTCTCGTAGATTGTTTATAATGAGCAAGTATATTATAGTAAATAAGCAAAATATGATAATAAAATTTAAGATAAAATTTTAACATCAATAGCAAAACTAATACATTAAATTAATATATTATTTTACAGTTTCTGAAAATTTTTCTAGAACTAGGATTTTATATTATATCATTTTATAGTTTTCGAAACATTTCACACACCTTAGATCATTTGATCTTTATAATATTCCAGTGATAGAGGCATAGCCATTATTATCTTTACAGATGAAGTAACAGGAACTCAGATTAAGTGATTTATCTGTGGTTCCCAAACTTGCAAACTGAGATTTGGATGCAGACAGTAAGATTTCCAGTCACAGGTGTCTTCTCATTCTTCTGGTGTCTTGGGTAGCATAGGCAGGCTACTGGTATAGATTCACTTACAGCTCAGAGTTTTACTATGAATTCCCTAAACCCGCACCGCTAAGGTATTTAGAGTCCATAAGGCCCATTTCAGTATGTTTGGTCCATGTTTTCATTATGGTTTAATGAAATCAATGTTCTTCAAAGCCCAAATTTTAGCCTATATAACAAGATAAGTGGTAGTGACTTAAATTATTACTAATAATTATTACTAAATGCTGACATCTGGAAAGTGTCACCTGAGAAACATGAATGTTTTATCTCCAATAAAAATAGAGTCATTCAAGAGTGAACCAACAGTTAGTCTGATGTTTCTGAATATCTTTAGTATCATTCAGTACATCCATACTCTGAAAGAGATTTCTCCAAAATAAGCAAATGAGTATTTCAACAAGGGGGGGTAAATTCTACTTTAGCTGGTAAAGCCTAACTACCTGGTATATACCTATCAATAATAAATCGATATTGAATAAGTTAATGAATAGATGATAAAGTAGAGAGACTCACTGAAAGCATTTCCTATACCATCTTAGGCAATATGTTATTTTCTAATGAAGTAACTTACTTTATTTTTAATCTGATCAGAAGTCAGTATCTTGATGAAATTGTACATGAACGTGCAGAGTATGCCAGTGAAACAAATACAAGATATAAATTATTCATATTATTGTGAGAATATTGGTTACTTGTAAAATTGTATGTGATATAAATGAACTACCAAAACATATGAGAATCTAAATAACTTGAGAACAGATTATCTAGAAATTCCTTTACTTGAAGAATATATCCTAGATATAGAGAAGGACATATTCTGTATGTATAGGATAATGAAGACACATAGAAACATTCACTTGTGTGGAAATTTACAAAGTGTGATCAGGACATTGTTTTGTTTTGTTTTGTTTTGTTTCTTAATGAGTGAGCACTTCTAAGGAATAAGACACATTCTACCAATAACACTGACCAAAAGAAGTGAAGTGGGGTGGGGAGGAAATAGGAATGGAAGATGTGCTTGAACAGGTTGTACAAGTGATTCTGATGTGCTCCTCTTCCCCTGACTCCTCTCGTTAAGAATTACTTGTTTAGACTTCACTGTACTCAAAATGATAGATGTACTAATGGAAAATTCTGCCTCATCAAGTTTTGGCCTGTGATAATCTGTTATAATTTTATAACAAAGATACTAGTTAATCATCATGCATTTTGAAATATTCATGTACATTTACCATATGTGCAGAAATTCGACTTGTATCTTTATTAGTTGGAAATCAAAATCCACCAGGAAATGAATACCAGTCCTTTCATTTATAACGGTATGATCTTGATGGAGTAACTGAACCTCCTTGATTCTAGTAAAATGGGGATATTTCTACATCTATGGTTCTTAAGAACATTCAAAGAACAAACAAGGAAAGTTTCTGGTATCATAACTGACATATAGTACTTGCTCAATAAATGCTCAATTAAAGTACTTGCTCTTTTGCTAATTTCAGTCAGTTGTCCACAGTAACATTTTAGAAATTCTTATTTAAGAGTTTTCATTCCAGTTATTACATTTCTGCAGTTTGTTTTCCTTTTATAACATGGACTGGGCTGGGGGTCCTGAACACAGCTGGGCCACAACTCCAATACTCTCGTGGGAACTAGAGCTTTGCAGGTAACAATACATTCATCGGAGCTGGCACAGAGGGTGACAAAGTGGCCATTGTCAAGGGCAAGATCAGAGAGGTCAAAGCTCCCAAGCCAAGGCTAGTCTGGCCTGACCAGTTTTATTGCCATCTTTTCCATTTTCCTAATCTTTTCCTTTATTATTCCTTCTCTTCTCACATATTCTGTCTGAAAACAAGCAGGCTCTTCATCCAACAGATTTTCCTTTTATTAGTCAGTTTTTGCGTATGAAATACATGCTGTTTTGACCATTTCCATGTTAATCATTGTTACTGCTCAGCCACTTGGGGTATGGATATATGCTCTTGAAGGACTGAATTAGCCCTTCCTTAGTTGGGGGGCGGGGTGGAGGGAGTGTGGATAGAGAATTTAATTCCTTGGCTAACCCAGCCAGCTATTAGAAGGAAATATACGTCAGGATCAACTTTTCAGAATTTTGTTCAATATCTTTGCTCTGATCAAATATTACTTTTCAAATGGAACTTGTTTCTTGATTCTTCCTGGAACCCGTGTCTAGTCCTCAGTCTTCAAACAACAGATCATTGGAAAATTGCTCCTACTGTGTCACCTTGGATTTCTCTTTAACTTCAGAATCAGCTTTTGTGATTGTTTATCCAATTTTCTATGTCTTCCTTTCGCAAAAGGAGGGGGCATGGTCAGATGGATGTCCAACCTAAGGCACAGGGGCAGAAAAAAATGGATTCTAATTCATTCTTTGGTTGCTGGGATGTAGAGGAATTAGACTGCTCTGTGCCTCATTTACGCATCCAAATAATGAGGATAGTAATTTGAATATAACTTCCTTCCTAGATACTTTCCCTAGATGGTCTAAAGGCAAGGGCTATTCTGTCTGGGCCTCTGTGGCCCTGGAAACTCCTCTCAGGAGATGTTTAGAGCCCTACAGTTTCATGGTGATCAGCCTCCAGATATTGCCCAAAGCGCTACTTGGTGACAGCCCCAGGGACCTGAAGGGTCCTAGTCACTTGGTGACTGCTTCTTCCCGGCTCATCCTCCAGGGTTGATCCAACAACCATGGTTATAGAAAGGGTCTCTGAACAGATCATTGGCTCTGGATCACTTCCAAAGATAAAGTAGGATTTGGGTTGTTCAGATGATATTAAGATTTGGCATTCCAGACTGCAGAAAAGAAAAGAAAATTCTCATTTTTAGTACTTTTATTATAAAGTGGTAATAACCATGTCAGGATTGTTCTAAGTGCTGAACTGATCAAGGGAACAAACAGTTATAAGCAGTTTATAAAAACTTAAATGAATTGGAGCCAACCTTTAATTCTCTGTGTCTCAAAATGACCTTTTTCTCAGGACTTCGATTTGAATCTTATTCCCTTGTGATGGAAAAAAAAAAAAATCCTCATCTTCATTCTGCTTTATAAGGAATTTCTTTACCCTTTTCTATGTTTATCACCACATCACTTTTAAAATCAGCTTAGCAGAGCGACCGTGACCTTTCTAATTGAAACCAAACATCGTCCTTTTTATCAGCCGGAGGTTGTAGCTTCTGGCATGGAATTACCCAAGGTGATTTATTTATTTATTTATTTGTTTATTTATTTATTTTAGCGTCTTAAAACAGACTCACCCCGACCCGCCTACCTGACCCGTTCCCAGATAATAAAGAAAAAGCTCATTTCACAATAGAGACAACTTCAAATCTGAGCTGAATTTGCTTGGAGAATTTTTATTGGTTCATATCAGCTCGCTCACTTTACAGTAAATTCCAAGTCTGTGGTCAGAAAACAGTCAGATAGAGGAGAACCTTAATAAAACAGGAGCCAACAGCCCTGACATTCCACTCAGCAGTGCCGTGAAAACACAGCCACTAATGAACTGGTCTCGGAATTGTCTTTCTGGGAATGTCTGTGTGTGGCAGAAGCCTGGTTCTTCTGCATAATCTTCTGCACTTTCCTGTGAGGTTGCTGTCCGTTGCCGGCTGTCGAAGCAGGACTTGCCGTGCTCCTGCGCTTTAATTGCTTGTGCAGCAACACGGGCAAATATCACTGTACCATCCCGCTGGCTGACAAGAAGAGATTAAGCTTTATTTCAACGGCAATACATTAAAACTCCAAATTAGTCCATGGAACTGGGGTGACCTCCCATGAACCTTTCCTATGTGACTCAGAAGCGAGATGCGGCCAGGTTGTGGCCAAGATGGATTTGGAGAAAAGGCAAAATGTGACTTCTCTTCCTCCCTGGATTCGGTAGACGCTGCGGACCCAGAGCTATCTGACACAAAGAGAGAAACTAGCAGGGAGGCTCTTAATGTCAGATTACTGAAAGGGCTCGCAGGAAATTTATTTTAAATGAAAGGAATTACTGCTCAGAGTGATTTAAAATCCTCATGGTCACCATGGGTCTCCCCTGAAAACCACATCTCTTTGTTGAGCACTTACTGTGTGCCTTCGCCACCGAAAGGAAAACCCAAGGCAAAAGGGCAGCCTTGGAGTCTTTTGTGCTTTGTTCCTTCCAAGTGGCAGATCGTATTTTTGTCATTTCAGTTCAAGTCTGCCTATTTGTATTAGCATATCATGAGCCTGGTTACCAAGAAAATGTGCCTCAAGAAAAAAAAATCAGAGCGCGTTCATGGTCATTAGGCTTGTATCATGAGCATGAATCAGCAGTTTTTAACCACACAGCTAGGGAAGAAGCAGGCCCACGAGCCAGCAGGGCGCACAGGGCAACTATCCACGGCCTGGGTGAGCCTTGCTGGCCAGGTGCACCAGGTCCCCTGCTGACCACCTGCCCAAGAGGCTGGGGAGACCCAGGGCTCAGAAGCACCTGGTTCCTGCACACCTGCATTTCCCTGACTCCTTCACCAAATATCGGCCAACTGTGAGGGCAGAAAGTCCATTGGGGCAGTAGTTATGTATAGATCTTTGTATTTGAAAGAAACAAAAATGCAGGCAAAAAAGGGAAAATAATTTACACTGATTTTCTTTGGGTGTCCTATATTGTTGGTATTTGAAAACCATAGTAGTAGTATGGCTGATTTATGTCTTGCACAATAAATGCACAGGATTGAAAATGATTTTGAAACTCCTATAATACTAGCAGTAATAAAAATAATTGGCATTCTGTTTTGTTCCCTCACAAAACACCTTTTTTTTTTTAAAGATTTTATTTATTTATTTGACAGAGAGAGATACAGCGAGGGAGGGAACACAAGCAGGGGGAGTGGGAGAGGGAGAAGCAGGCTTCCCGCAGAGCAGGGAGCCTGAGGCGGGGCTCGATCCCAGGACTCTGGGATCATGACCTGAGCCGAAGGCAGACGCTTAACGACTGAGCCACCCAGGCGCCCCCACAAAACACCTCTTAAATCTTCATTAATTACATGGGGAGGTGAAGGCATAGGCAAGTCAGGTGGCTTGTTCAAGGCCAGGCAAGTCACTTGATGGTGAGCCAAACCTTGAACCCAGATCTCCTTTTTTTTTTTTTTTTCCCCAATGCTTTCTTACTCGAGCACAATTAACAAGGCTATAGATCAGAAACTCTCTACCACCTGTCAGCACTTTGGGCCAAGGCTTGCATCTCATGGATAGTCAGTGATCAGGGACATGTGATCAGTTGCCCCCATTATCAGTCACAAATGCCTCAGTGAGCTTCATTTCATCAGACTGTTTTCTAAGGAGTCAGAAAGTCGAGAGCAATTGCTTCTAGGAGTAACACTTAAAGTAGATGGGTAGGGCTGGAGCAGGAACTGGATGGCATTTCAGAGGCACGCCCAGGAGGCATGTGGACACAAGACCCTGGAGTGTCCCTAAGAGGAGCAACTGGGAAGGGAGATGAGCAATGCGTGGGCCACACCCCACTTTCTTCCCAGTCCTGCCCAGGCCATCCTTCTGTCTCTGGTCTGTGTGGGGGTGTTCTTTCTGTTGCTCTCTATGTTGATTCTCTAATGCTGACAACTCCATGCTGATGGGATTATTTTGATGACTCTATACAAAGTCAGAATGTTCCTATTAATGAGATATTATTGATTCCCTGAGCGTATTGGGTATATACTTCTTTCTGCCTTGGGGCTCCTTAGAGAAGTGAGAGTTTTATTTATTTTCATTTCAAGTGCCTATATTTTGGGTCTCCTCTCAGGATGAGCACTGACCACCAATGTGCACCACTATCAACTACTATATTGAAAATTGTTTTTGTTACATTTCTTTTTCATTTTAGAAAAAATATTAATATTTTTATATACCTCAATAGAACTATTAGAATATCCCCTCATGATAGTATAACCCTCTTGGGAAACCAGATCTCTTACTGGTGAAGACAGAAATAAAATGTGAAGCTCAATCACATATGCCTTTTTCTTGGCTCTAGCAGCAAAGCAACTTCATAAAATGTGATTATAAATAATTGAAAATGTTCTTAAAAGTGGAAAAGTTGAAATAAAAGTTATCCAGAGGGGTGGGGGGGGACACATTGCCATGATTTGTGTGCATTTCTTAAATGGTTCATAAATTAGAAATTCAAGCAAAAATATTTGTTTCGATGCTTGTTTGTTTACAAAATATTTTTGTCCAAAATAATTTAACATGAACTATCATTGCTTTCTTCCCCTCAAATCTAATTTAAAATTTAAAAACCTGGTACCACCAAGTAGGACTCGTCATCATAAATGTAAGAGACTTGGGGACCAATCATTAATATACCATTTCCTCAAAACTTACTTGTAAGCACACATGTGTACCTGGCCAGGTGTGCTGGGCGGGGCAAAAATGTGAAGTGAAGTCATGCTCTCTCTGTGTCCCATCCAGTAGAGCTCTTCCCTCAGAGCTCTCTAGCTAAGGGAGTATAGACACACTCACTAGTTTTGAGGGGGCTCTAAATGGATGCCTAGCTTGGGCAAGGTCTCTCTCAATGTGAAGTCATGTCGCTTGAGCAACAGAGAGGATTTTACTTGAGAATGTTTGGTATCCTCATCTAAAATGTAAAACTGTTAATTATATTAACCTCTTAGGCCTAGAGTGAGGGAAGAATGCCAGCATGTGTGTGGAAGCCCCTCATAAAGGTACAGTGCTGAGCAACTGGCAGCTCTCTCTTTTCTAGCTGGAGGATTAGGAGGTCACCATGGCACTGGTGGGCTACTCCACCCTGATGGAAATACCATACTGATCCAAATATGAAGGAATTCTCAACGTGAAGATCAATTTAAACATATTCAATGAGTGCATGTGGTTTTCGTATACATATCTGTTGAACTACTGTAAAATTATTTCATTTATGTAGTGGTAAATGAAAGCATCAGAAAATCTGGGATAGCATCCACTTTCTTCCACAAGGTAGCTGTGTAGCCTTGCATAAGTCACTTAACCATTCTTGGCCTTGTTTTTCTCATTTATAAAACATAAGATTTGGATTGGGGCACATTTACAGGTTTTAAAGCCATGAAACTGAAAGCAATGTGATGAGCTGACCTTCTAAAACTCAAAAGCTAGTTCATTTAATATAGGTTAAGCCCTGATAATAATCCAGATAAAATTGTTCAATTCAGCTTTAATTTCTCAAAAATCATGGTTTCCCAATCAGGAATATGAACCCCCTCAGAGGAGAAGAAAAGGCAGAAGAGGGCCATAATATCTTGCTATGCAATCCACAGGGAAGACATACATTTTGCCTGAAGAAACAAATGTTTTATTCAAACAGCCCTGTGCACATCTGAGGAGCACTTACCTTGGTGAAGACGATGAGGACAATGTAATTTAGAATTTACCTTTGAGAAACAACTTAGCACTTGAAAAGAAATGGAACCTCCAGTCAGGAACATTAGACAGAATTTAAATGTTAAAAAGGAAAATGTGATTAAGTATCCGTTATGACAGGGGCCTTGTTTCTCACAATTCTATTGGCTGAATTCAGCATCCCCCCTTGGAAGTGTGTCTTGTCTCCTGTCTCTCAGCCATACATAGCTCAACATGTGGGAAGAGTCAGGGAAGATAAAAAGTAGGAAGGGGTGTGTCTACCCACTGTGACTTGGAGATGCAGGAAGAGCAGTTATTAACAATCCAGTTACAAGACAGAGTTGGAGATCGTCTTGGAAACAAAGACTTGAGGTTGAAAGGAGCCCCAGTACTATCCATCTTGAATAGCTGAGATGGCCATCTACGCAGAACTCCACACCCACCTTTGTCATCATCACTACCTGGGTAATTTGGGAAAATGTAGTATTTTATTCTGTGTTGGTTAAATTCTTGTTTTTGGTTTTGGTTTTTCAGTGGAGAGAGGAATGATAAAAGATAGGAACAAAAAAAGTAGTAAATCATTTAGGAAGAAGGTAGAGGCTCTAGAAATAGTCTTTGTGGAAAGAATATCATATGATATGTTTACAAGAAGGTAAATTTTGTTGCAAGGGAAATGAGGAACGAATCAATATGAGGTAAAAGAGGTGCCAAATCATAGGAAAGAGGAGAGACAGAGACATATTTTGGACTTGTCAAAACAACTCATTATTGTACTCTCTATGCCAAGGTCTTACGAGTCAGTACATTTATTTCTGTTTGCTCTTCAGAAACTATTTAGTTTCAGCGCTCATCTCTCCCTACAGACAACACTGCTTTATTTCTAAAATACTTATGGTACATACTGTACAGATTATATTATAATTGGGCATACTTTCCTAAGTAACTGACTTTTTGATTTCTCCGATCTTGTCTTATTACATTTCTTTTCCTAGCATTGACTTCGAGATTTTTCCAAATACTTGGAGACACTATATGCAAAGACACAGTGTGTGGTCCACTTAATGTCAAACGCACTTGCTGCCAGAATGATTAAGAGTTAAAAGAAATCGGACACAAAAGCTGACATAGAAACAAATCTCCAACTTGCTTTACTTGAGAAGTACACTGCAGATAAGTGGATGGTATTCTTTTATACAAGTGTAAATGGGTAAGGTACTTCATCATCAGACTGCCTTGTGCTTTAGCGGGTCTGCATCCAAAGATAGCTCTAAATGCACATAAATGACTCAGGCTCTGTAGGCCAGAGAGAATGACAGGACAGAAAGAGATCAGTAAATATCTCAGATAGTTGGTGTCAAAGATGGACATAAAAATTAAGAAGAGATTTAGAAGAACGTTATTAAGGATTAAAACACTGAAGATTCAGAGTCTATATGTTCAAGAGAAAGCCACCTTGGCAGAAACGGTGTCATAAAGGGTAAATAAGAAAAGTCATTTCTCTACATTTGTTGTTGGTGTCACTACATTTTTTTATTGCAGATTGTCCTGAAGGAGCTAAACTATGTGTCTTAACATCAACCGGTAACAAGTTAATAAGACCCATGTCCTCTTGTGCATAGATTGAAGTTACTTGTGCTTCACCAAATTGTTCTGTAGGAAACAGTGTCTTCCAAATATCCTCAGCTTCCAAAACCAAATTGCTGTAAAAAATAATGAATTTAGTGCTCAGAACCCCAACTTTGTGATAACAAGGTTTGCAGTCTTTTAGCCTATTCATTTGAGAAATTTTATTTCCCCTTGTGTGTTGGAAGTGTTTTCAGTTTCTGGGACCTACAACCCTCCAAGAAAATGCTACATTTTAAGAGAGTTTTTGTTTTTTGGTCCACAGACTATTCTCTCTAGACCTTAGACATGTGGCTGGCTGAAGTAGTTTATTCTAGTCAATGCTATGTCTGTAAATAAGTGTGATTGGCCTTTGCTCACATTTTAAAGATGACCACTGAGTACCATTTATGGAGTCTCAGTGGCTGAATACTTTGGTGTTTTTCAGCAACCTGACCCAGGTATCTGATGACCCCTCCAAATGGTTGCTCTACTAGTTACACCTAATACAGTCAGGATACACCTCACTGGCCCTAAACAAAAGGGAACCCAGTGTCCTAATTCCAGGACAGCTTAAGACAACAGGGCACAAATTCAAAGCTTTAACACTACAGAGTTCCACAGACAGAAGTGCTGTCCATTCTCCAGCCACGTAACATTGGACTCTGCTTTCTCGAGGACCCATGAGTGCTCCCCAAATTTCACTCTCCCTTCTCAAATATAAACATCAGAATCTTTCTGGAGGAGGTGAGAAATTTTAACACTTTATTCTTCTCTTTGGCTAGGGAATCTTCTCTTTAGGAGGCTTAGATGTGGATTAGTGCACACTTGTATTTTATCATTTCCTTCGAGTCTGAATCTCTATGTGAAGGGGCCAGTCATTTCAAGAAAAAAAAAAAAGGCCATTCTAGCTTTGTTTATGATCAAAGTCTTTGTTTAGATCCAAGTATTACTGATTTCTGTTGAACAGAAATTTGATTTTCTATCTACTTTGAGGTACCAGAAAGTTTCCATTTCCCCTTTCACAATCCCAAAGCCCTCTTGTTTATACTCCAAAGTATATGTTGATTGAATGAAAGGTAAACTTTTTAAAAAATCTTGTTTTTCCATTACCTTTGTTGTCTGGTTGAGGACAATTACTTCATATATGATTCATTCAGTTCATCTTTCAATATGGGATTCCATCCACAAAGGTTGTAGTGATCTCTCCCAAGGTTATCAACAGAGCCCAGCTTTAGAAGATTATTCCTTGATTCAACACAAAGGAAGAAAACAACTTGTGCTTAGGTATTTAATTCTATTTCACAGTGTATTTCAAAGCTTTTTTTTTTAAACGGGAATAAGACACTTTGTAAAATAATTTTCAAAAATCTTTATATGTTCTTGGCCATGGGAGATAAAATTGCAGGAAAAGTCTGACATGGAACACCCAAGGGGTAGAGTAGAAGGGGTATAATGTGAAGATACCACAGGATGGTATCATAGGTCTCCATCAGTGCCTGTATTCACCAAACCACCTTAAGTCATCACACAGTCTAAGGAAAATGAGTGAGCTTACTATGTGAATGCAACACAAGACAATGCCCCAGCTCCTCTTCCAAGAATATTGCTGCCCTAAAGCCCATCCTGTGTAGCAATTCTTGTAACTTATAGCTTCCTCATCTCTTTTTCTGTGTTGTTATCAAGTCATGATAAATCTTCAATTCAAGCCATTTATAAGGGGATAATATCAATAATGATCATATTAACAATACCACTGTTTAAGCACTTAAGCACTTACTATATTAAATGCATTATTAAGCACTTACTATAGGCCAGACTCTGTTAAGTACGTTTTGTGCATTATCTCACTTATTTCTCACAATAGCACTGTGTAAAGGAGACACAATTATTTTTTCCATCTTAATAATTGAGGAAACCAAATCTCAGAGAGCATGATTAACTTGCTGAACGTCACATAGTAAGGGGCATTCCTGGGAGGTAGGTACAGGCTGGTTGATGGGAAAGCCCAGGGTTGGACCCACCATGCAATATCGCGAAAACAGCAAGGAGATATTTGAGTTTTTAGAATCTGTGCACACAAGCAGTTTCATGACTTCTGGGAAACAAAATATGAAAATAGCTTGGCTTGTGCAGGGCAGAAACATGTTTATTCTATTTCCGACGATGTAGGCTGGTGACAGAAAGTAGACCCTGGAGAACAGAGGCGCTTGGTTTCAAATAAAACATCTGCATTAAATATTCAGGTTTCCTGCTGCTTTATGGGAGTACACTACCAGAGCAATGGGCAAGCTGTCAAGGGCTCAGGCTTGGCTTGAACGAATCTCTACATTGGCCCCATTGAAGGCCTAATACACTACCAACTGGTGCCCTCCGGAAGGAGGGCCAAGAGCCCTCAGCTTTTGGGGGGCCATTGCTGTTGCCTCCTGGTTAGAGCATGATGCCAGTCAGACCAGGGCTCTGTGTTGCTGTGAACTGATGTGGGTTAGTTTCATTGCTAATTCTCTGTAGCGCCAGTCATATGCGAGGAAAATGGGAGCTCTCAAGGTGAGCTAAGTGCTCGCTGTATCTTTGCTGTCGCTTGGATAGTAGGTGCATTTATTTCCCCTGTGCTATGTGGGCAAGTGCCAAGGTCCAGGCCTCTGGCTAAAGAAACAGAGGGAATCAAAGGGAAATTACAAAAGGGCTGGCTCTGGCTAATGGCTTCTGCTAGCAGATATTTGATCATTCCAAACATAAAGAGGAGGGGGGAAGAGCCAAGTTCATTTTGCAACTGGAGTTCTCTGGGTGTTCAGTGTCTTTGTAATCTACTGTTAATATGATTAAAATGGAGGCGTTTAGACTTAAATGGTTGTTGGAATAAATTAGAGACATCAAAATTGGCAGAGTTTAGGTTTTGAAGAACTCCTTTCTGTCAGCTGTCCCTGAAATTTAATCACTCCAATATCAAGCTATTTTTTTTCATGATGTGAAATTTGGCAGTGAGCAAAATCAACAGGGTCACAGCTTTGAAGAGGAATCTGCTGCATTTTGGCAGAGGAATCATGGAGTTTCTAATTCCTAAGAATACTTCTTCCAAAGGGCCTGAGAAAAAGCAGCTATTAATTATTGAAATCACGACAGAGGGGATAAAAGAGGTTTTTGTATGTGTGTGTGTGTGCATGCGTTTAAGTACATGTAAAAGGAGTCTGAAGCCAATTTGGTGAAACAGATTTCTTATGCAACCCGCTTTTTTTAAACCCTTTTCCATTGGTCTTTCAAAAATAAGAAGCAGCAAAAATTCAAATAGAAAAATGACTTTAAACATACATATCACACACACACACACACACATACACAGAGAGCAGCAAATGGAGGAGAATGTGAGAGACACATCCATAGGTCTATGCATACATGTGCATGGAAACAATGACATTCTGGTTGCCCAAGCAGCAAGCAGAAAGTTACTTGGTAGAGTAGAGTTAACCATGCTTGGGTTCTACATGTCTCAGGCTGTCCTGGGTAGCTTAGATCAAGATCTTTGAAGAAGGCAAATTTGAATGTTTCTTTGATAGTTTTTATACCTCAGACTTTTGGCTTTTTTCTTGATTTGTTTCTGTATCCTCGGACTCTTTAAATCTAGTAGGGAAGGACTGGAAAATAAAGCACTGACTTGTCGGGCTGTGAATTAATGAGAGTTTCTGGACCAGCTGTTTTCCAAAGAACACATCTCCTGTTTTTCCAACACACACACACACACACACACATGCACTGAGAATTATTCAGTGTTCTGTATGTGTGTGTCTACCAGATAGGAAATGGCATTCATTTTCAGGGTGTTTTAAGATTTCCCTGCAGGTTATCCAAACACTAGCTTTAGAAAAAAAAATACGCAAATGGCCATATTCAAATTGTCTTTTGAATGATGCCCTTGCTACTCATGAAAATAAGCTCTTTTGATATGCCTGGGGCAGTACTAAAAAAGAACCAGGCAGTGATCTTAATGAGAATCCAGTTTGGGGACTAGAAGAAATTTCATATAGTGTGTCTTTTTTCTGAGGTCATGACTTTATCCTCAAGAAGGTTGTAACAAATAATATTTAGGGATGGAAATCACCACATGTAAAATATCCTCTGGGAAGACAGCGTTAACTTACGTACCCTACTCCTGTTTTTGCTAGGGAAGGAAATGGAACCTTTAGTTCCTATGATACATCAACACTGGGCTTTTCACATGATCATGCAGAAGGCAGAGTGGGCTACCAGTCTGGGGACCAGTTTCTGTCCATTTCAGGCTTCGATTCTGTCTCCTTTGTGACCTCAGATAAGTCACTTCCCCTGTGAAATTAGGATGAACATATTTATCAACCTCCATAGTATTGTGGTTAAAAGGAAGGAAGATGATTCTTAGATGTCAAAGTATTTTGAAATTAACAAAGTGCTGTATAAATGTAGTCATGACATTAGGGCTTTACGCAGAGGAAAACTAATGCAGAGTGCTCTCCGAGTGAGGAAGAGGCCCCATGAGGAAGAAGTTCCTGAAAAGGCAGGCGGGACTGGCTGCCATTATTTAAGGCGTGTGACGTGAAAATGTGCTAGAAGTGCCTTCTCCATCTCTGTCTCCCAAGTGCCTACTTGGTTTGAATGCCTGCAAGGTCAATTTTAGTGCAACATCCAGCCTGCTGATAGGTGTTGATGTTGTTGCTGAGAAGCTTGTATTCCCCCCACAGATGATCTGATATGCTTTTTTATAGAGTCTAAATTCCTGCTCTTTCCCCCCTTTTAGTGCTAATGTAATGAAAACAAAATTAGGCCATAATGATCCAGAGCCCTGGTTGATTCTCCAGCTGACTGCAATTGAGTCTGTGACCTCAAAATCCATGCTGAGGTCTGTCACTTGTCCCTAACCAGAGCATAGGACTGCAGTGGGTAGTGAGAGAACCTCAAGTACAGGAGATCTTATTTTAATTCATATTCGACCTTACGACCAAAGGAGAAGGGAGTTATTTTCAGGTCTCAGATGCTAACAGGAGCAAGTGAACTTCAGGTTTTTTCTTTTTTTTTTTTTTACAATGTTATTAGCTTTTCAAATTACTAGCCTGCTCATCCCCCAACAATCTAGATAGTACTCTTTCTATAAATAGCTTAAATCATTACATTCCTGTTTATTCTGTCTCTGTGGTTTTGGGCTTCATCCTCGCCTACTGTGCATAGATTCCTAGGCTCACAGGCAGGTTCGTATTTTTGTCCTCTGGCTTAAGAAGAGCATAAGGTAGAAATGAAGAGGATAAAACTAAGGATTCCCTCTCTACACCCACCGACATAGTACCCCACACGCTACCTGTGCCAGGGGCCCCAAGGGGCCGAAATGAATGACAATTTCATAAAAAATGTGATTGAATTATTAAAAGAATATGAATGATCTAGGTAAATTATAAAACCAAAGATAAATACACACACATATTTATGTGTATATGTGTATGCATATGTATGTATGTATGTATATGCATATATGTACATCCATACTCTGTAACTACAAATATGAATATGTTAAAAACTTTAAATAAAAAGTAAGGAAGATAATGAGTGCCATCTCATGGAGATACCTACCACTACATTTCCCAAATTGTCTCTACTTCAAACTTTTTAAAATGCTAAACCAATATTCCTTGGAGTAAAAATTCTCTTCCTATCTTTCCAAGTTGTTCATCGAAATTATAATGTATGCACCACATGAACAGTGCGATGGCCCAATGTGCCAGGATGCACCATAGGGAATGATCTATGTTCATGGAAGTGGGTATTGTGGGGAATCAACAGAAAACTCACTTACTAGAGATCCCAGCTCAGGGAAAGTGTCAAAAGCTGTGACAATTGATGATAATTATGATAATAGACTCTCAAACTCACAGTTTTTTACTGATAATACTGCTTTATGACCCATTGATGTTGCCGCCACCATTCGCTACAATGTGATTCTCTCACATTGTTCACACTCTGCACATGCACAAAAGCCCAATCAATCCTAAGACATTTTTTTTACTTTCTTTCAATAAACTGGCACCACAGTCTGATAGCCTGTCTACACGTAGAGTCCTGTAAGTAGTGGATGCACCGTTGGATCAGTTGCCTGAGATACACACACAGGCAAAACCTGTTCATACTCTGTTGCATCTAGAAATGTATTAGAAGGTGAACTTACTTCTTCCTAGTGCAAACTTGAGCAGGGATATGGGTTCTCATTCTGTGGGGGCAAGAGTTCACAAGAAACAGTCTCTGCTAAATGTTAAATGAACACAATGAAATAATTGGAGTTGATGACTCAGGATAGGGGAAGAAAATACACAAACAGGAAAAGGGTAGCCACATCAGAGTTTACAACAATAAGTGAAAAAAGGGTACTAATTGTAAGAGTAGCTCATGTGTATCATTTCATTCACTCATTCGACTAATATTATGGAGTGAGTACTGTGTGCCTCGTCTGCACTGTGGGTAATGAAAGAGATCAAACGGGCAAGAATTGACAAAACTCCTTGCCCTCAAATGATTTGCATTCTAGTAGAGAATACAGACAATAAACAAGTCAAATATACTCTCGTTAGAAGATGATAAGAACTAAGGAGAAAAATAAAGCAGGTAATGAGAAAGAGGGATCATTGAGGGGGAGAGTGTTGCAATTTTATGTAAGGTGGCAAGGGAAAGACTCAATGAGAAAGTGACATTGGCGTCAAAACTTGGACAGAGGAGAGTGAGCTTTGCAAATACGTGGGGCAGAAGAGAGGGTAGAGCAAAGCGCTGAGGCAGGCTTATTCCTGGCACATCAAGAAACAGATTTCCAAAAAGAAAAGAAAAGAAACAGATTTCCAAACACCAGGCACTGGGCTAGGTTCTTTTGCCTGTTTTATCTAATATACCCTCTCCACAGACTGTGAGGTTGAATCTGATATAATCCCATTTCCCAGATGAGAAAACCAGCACACCAAGCAGTTGCTCAATGCACCAAAACTAATAAAGGATGGACTTAAGTGAGCACCAGCCTAGCCCTGGACTTGATGTTTTTACACACTAAGCCCAGTAGCTGATCAAATGGGTCTCTCTTGGAGTGATGGTGGCAGGCTCAGAAGGAAAGGGTCTTGTTAGGAGCAGAATCTGGAAATATCCAAGGATTTCTTTTAATTTTGTAAAAAAAAAAAACAATTGGTATTTTCCATACAGACTATGTTTTTTTCGTAAGTCCAGGTATAGAATTTCAGGACATATCCATACCTGATTTTCCATATTTTCATATTTAAATTAGACCTTATTACTAAACTCAAATATTGTAACAATACACAAACCCTTAGCTTAGATTACCAACCCAGTGATGCTCTACCTGGGTTCACGCAGAGTTCTTGAAAGGGAGACATGAAGAAAATAAAGTAACTTTGTGCCCACATTACTATAGAGAAGTTGGCCCTTGTCACAACTTATCAGGTTGTTTGGGGTTTTAGATTTATGCTCATGATAGAGAAGAAGCAAATACCAGCCCAATGGCACATGCTCAGAGCAGAGACACCCAGAGTAGCATGTGGTCTCCATACTTCACTCACCTGCACCATAAACACAGCTCTGCAGGGAGCTAACACTACCAACCATTTGGCTTTGGGGACAGGTGGCAGGCACAGCCACCACCAAGCCCTGCCTACAGCCTGTCCTGCCTCCTAGCATGGATTTCTTTTGCCCAGACATGAGAACAATCTGAATAGGCTAGAAGTAGACTTGTTCACCTGGTGTTGGTGCTGCCTTCTAAAGATTCTGCATATTCCACAGCTCTTATTGTTGGGGGGGGGGGGGTGCGGCTGAGATCAGCTTTCCTGTGGTCAGTGGGACCAGCACAAATCACAGCTCCTTAAACATGGATCACGTCATCTTTCATGTTGTATTTCCCATCATTCTTTAGAAAGCCCTTTACAATCACGGATTTTATGACCATAGAATAATGTTCTCATTTCCTGCGAGTGCCACCAGGCTGGTCATCAGGAGTATCTGGGCACCTGCTTGCTGACAAAGACACAACCAAATTCTCACATCACAGGTAAGAATCAGTTCAATACTGAAGTCTTTCAGAGAAGATTTAATCACTATTCTGATGCCCCATTTCGATATTTAAAACATCAATAGAAAGGTTTTTGGAACCTAAGTTACATCTCTCATGCTTTAAAAGTTTCTTTTTTCTTTCCTATTTTTAAAAATAAAGAACGAGAATTTTTCAAGTTAATACATTGACTGCTTGAAAACCATTAAGTTGTCCTAAACAATCTGGTTTCATCTCACAGTGAGGTCTAGAAATCACATTTTACACTCTCTGTTTTAAAAAGTAATAGGTTAGATATATCCTCATCTTCCTCGCTTCTTTTGTTATTAATCATACTTCCCTTCCCTCTCCCTTATTAACCTATCCTTCTTTTCTGGAAAGTTCAAGTCATAGAGCAATGTCCCTAAGACCTAGTTCTTCTTTTATTTTTATTTAAAATAATTTTCATCCCACCTTAGCAGATTCCCATGGTATCATTACTAGGGATCCTTAAATTACTCATTTCCATACCCCATATTGACTGTATTTTTCAAATCCATATTTGATCGATTTTTCTTAGAAAACAGTAGGCATCTGAAAGACAGTTTTTAGTATGTCTGGTATGTAGTTTGTACTAAAATAAAGAGTGTTAAAAAGTCTAAAATCTATCACCAAATTAAACCAACAGAAAAGCATCAGAGTCCCTGCTCAGCGGGGGCCTGCTTCTCCCTCTCCCATTCCCCCTTCTTGTGTGTTCTCTCTGGCTGTCTCTCTGTCAAATAAATAAATAAAATCTTAAAAAAAAAAAAAAAAAGAAATGTGCAAAGGGTCACCAAAAAAACCCACCATATCTTTAATTTGGCAAAATGAGTCCCTTTTCCATGGACACTGGTTCAGTTACCGAAGACAGTTTTCCTGTGTCTCAACTTTTTAATTATTTCTAATCCAAATGAGACATGCCCAGTTTCTTCTTTTGCTCCCTCTATGATTTTTTAGAATCTTCACCTTTTCTGGGGCTCCGGCAGGATTTTTTGTACATTATCCTCCTTAAAATGTGTTCATAGTTAAAGATAGTATCTCAGCGAGGGGCCCACAAGACAAGAGCCCATGATGATTTCTTCTGTCTGAAAATCACTTTTTCTGTTGGCTTAGATGGTGCCTATTTGTTGAGCAATTCTCTCATGAAACTCATTTATATTGAGCTGACCCATTCAGATCTTTCCCTCAAAAATTCTTTTAAAGCCAGTTCTTTTTTACCCTTAAAATTGCAATCAGTTAAGTTCATTAAAAGGGACACATTTAAAAATCCTTAAAAGGAGAATTTTCTATGTATGCTGATGGAATTTCATCTTATTTGTATTAATATATCTTCTCAGACTTTTGAGATATTTGTGAATCTTGGTGGGGGTGGGGAAGGTAATGGCAGTGAAGAAACAAAATTAGTCATGTGATGCAAGTGATTGAAATTAAATGACAGGTACACAGGGGCTCATTTTACCATCCTGTCCATTTTTGCATATGCTTGAAATTTTCCAAAATAAAAAGTAAAAAAATAAAAATAAAAAATTACCCCCACATTATCTTTTTGTGTATACTTAGCCTTAGCCATCATATTTAACAATACAGCAGAAAATTTGCTCAGTGTTTTGCTAAAATGGACATACATTCTTTCAAAAACATTTTTGTCAGTTAATTGGTAAATTTTTAGAATTCCTTAAAAATTAGAATTCAGCATTAAAAAGCTAACTGAAAAAGAAAGTTTAACAGTTATCAAAATCTCTGTAAGTTTTGCTTCTGATTTTGGCCATCACTTTGTACTATAGAACAGCATTCCCCTGTTATTTTATTGCTGCCATAGCATTAAAATGGTACATTTGTGTATCTTTTGGGACCTTAGTTAATTAGCCAAGCTGAGTCAAAGGGTAGAGAACCCAGGGCATTCATCTATAAGGAGAGCTAAATGTCACTAAGTCAAAGATATCAACAGGGATATAAAAAGCCGAAGAAATCATATTTACTAGAATTCCTCTAGGGAAAATCAGTCAGAAGATTTACTTTGTTAAGACTCTGGGGATGAGTGCAGAGGCTTCCAAGACTCATGCTCAGGTTCTGATAGGAATCTCTAACCTGATTCTCAGGAGAATGGGTTGAGTAAAGGTATGGCATATGCTTGCAGACTGAGTGCTAGGTGCATCTGGGATCAGAACTGAATTACTCAGAAGGGTTCCACACAGCTAGGAGCATGCCTCCTTTTCAGCCCCACCGCCAAGAACATATAACCTTTCTCTTTAATAAATGTCAAACAAATATTTTTAAACCATAAGTTTAAAGGGGCAACAAATTATTAGCTGGGTCTCAGGAGTTAATTTGCAAAAAATTAAAATTCTATCCACCTTGTTTGAAAGTGAAAGAACACTTAACTAGGTGATTTTTGCCAAATTTTGCTTCGGGAATTATAATGTTCTGGGATCAGACTCAGATTGTCTGATGTTCAAAGATTTAGGAGGGGAAATGGCACAACAAAAAAGAAGTGAAATGTCGAGGGAAAGGTACTGAGCCACAGCTCAGGAACACCACCAGACTCCTGCAAGGCACAGACAGACTCTGCCTGGGGTGGGGAGGGGCTTCACCAACCCCACGGGGCCAAAGTAGCGACAAGGACTGTTTCCATTATTTTCTGTGAGCACTGTAGACACAATCGCTGTTGATACAGAGAACATCAAATTCAGCTAACCAGCTCTAGGTTAAGAGAAGGTCAAAAATAGTCATGACAGTGGTTAGAAATGTTTAGTGAGGGTTTTGTTTTGTTTTGTTGTATCTTGCAGGAGGCAGAAATGTGAAAGATGTGACCTTGATAGACCTCCACATCTCTCCCATCAGGCTGTGGAAAATTAGAGTCTCCTCTTGTTAAATAGGAAAGGTTAGCATTTAATAGTTAATGAAGGCAAGGGAATCTGAACAGATAAGAGCCGAGTCTCCACAGGCTGCATTTGGACAATCCCCAATCCTCTTATCTCTTCTCAGAAAGTCTGCTGTTTGTAAGATACTGTTTTAAGCAGAGGGAGGACAGGGACCATAGCATATACAAGGAGAACCGCGATCCTTTCGAGAAAGAATGCTAAAGTAGAATATATGAAGTACTGTTCTGCAATGTTACCTGATGCTATAACAATGTAGTATACTTTTTGGTCCTGGATTCAATACACTAATTTCCTGGCAGCTAAATGTTAAAATATTTACAATATTGTGGACATATTATAAGATGCCTGCCTTCCTTCAGTGCATGCACTGTTCTGTAATCTACGTTGTTTATACCCAAGTGGCTCAGAATACTCACATGGGGAAATGTTCTGAGCTGAGTGAACCCCAAGAGGGAATGGAGAGGGGGTTCAGCTTTCTTTCTTTGAGGCAATCAGCTAACATGGCTTTGGGCTCCAGGTTATTTAAGGACAGATAGTAAAAAAGAAGTGTCTTGCCCCAATTGAACACTCACCCTACCTTTTATGTCTCACTTAGGGCAAATCTAGCCCAACCTCCCCAACCCTAGAAAGTCCCATCAACACAGGTCACAATTAATTCTTTCCATGGAAGCTTTACCCATCCTTCCCTGACAACATCTTCCAGTCACTGGAGACTGATGTAACAAATGCCTCCTGCCCCTGCTGTTTTGGTGACTGTCCAGAACGTAAGCTCCTCTCCCTCTGTCTTCTTCCTACTTTTGACTCCCAAACATGTCTGTGATTTTTTTCCTATTACTCAACTTTTCCTTTCACACCGCCCCCCTCGGCTTTTCTTTGGTGCCTATTCTTATCGTATATCCACAGCTCCCTCTGCCTTAGGCTCCTTCCCTGAACGAATATTCTCTCTGCGTTCTGCCTTCCCTGATGCCTGACTCACCCTGATAACATTGCTTCCTTCAAGTGGGGGTGACCCAGTTCCCTAACTCCAGTAACTTGGGCAGCATGCTTCTCAACCTCCAAGCTCCTTCTACATCATGAGTCCTCCCCTCTCAGGTAAAAATTCTTGCTCTTTTGAGACTTGGAACGTCCAGCTAAATCACCATCTCTCATCTCATTCTTCTACCAAATTCTTAGGTCTCTCCCTTGTTCTTTGGAAGACCAGGCGTACAACTCATTCTCCTCCCCAAGCTTCCTCTCCATCGCGAGTTACTCTCCTGTTCACATGGATCACCCACGTAACACCCTGAGTCATCAATGCGTGACTCTAAAATCCCATCTTGGTCGCTTCAATGGGCTTTGACTTCTTGCAGAATTCTCTGCTGTCTTCCTATCTCTTATGTGAATTTCCTGTCAGTTCCTACTTCATCCTTATGGATCTCTGTGGTCCAATCAGCGCCAACTCCATCCTAAGGAAAGAGAGAGTGAGGTTTCTTAAGAAAAAAAATGTTTAAAGCAGTTTTAGGCCTCCCCCATTATTAACATCCCCACCAGAATGATCTATTTTCAAACAAGGATGAACCTACATTGACACATCATAAACAGCCAAAGCCCATTGTTTACCTTAGAGATCGCTCCTGGTATTGTACATTCTTTGGGTTTGGACAAACATAATGACACATATCCATCATTACAATATCAGAGTATTTCACTGCCCTAAAGGACCTCTGTGACCTGCCTGTTCATCTCTCCCCCCAACACTGAAACTGTTGTAATTCTTGTAGGAGATTCCACTCTGTGATATGTGAATTTAAGCAACTTCCTTCTCCTTTTGATGCTTTTCTTCAGTGTGAAATGGAATAGGTATCACTATAGCCCAAAATGTTGGTTAAAGTACTCTGACTCTAGGGTAAAGTTAGCATGAAAAGCAATTTCAAAATTTTATTTGTAGAGCCAACGAATGAATGCCTCTCATTCATTTTACAGGAATAAATCCTAAAATCTACTTTCTGCATAATTTGATGTATTATAATAGTCTTAAAAATTAAAGTGAGTGTATATTGCTATGTAAGAATTCTGTGTTTCAACTCTATGACTGAAGTTAAAGTGTTTCTCCTGCATTTGCTGAACAAACTACACCCTATTCTCCTTTTAGATACCTAGAATAAAAGAGACATCATTGAATTATAATAACTAATGGGTATCTTCTCCATTATTAACAATTTAATGGTCAAGATTGATAGTTTTTTTTTTCCAGATGAATGGGCTTCAATTTGCCTGCAACACTTTAGGAATGATAATAACAGTCCCTTTGCTAACCATCATACCTTGCTGTAACTCCGAGGATTATGTCCATTTTGAATACGAATAAATGAAGAGAAAATGAGAAACCAAAGCTCACACAATAACTTTTAAAAACAGGGACATCAGCACCTAAACCCTGAACATCACTGCTTACAAGAAGTCAGTTTAAAAAAAACCCAAATGCTATTCCCAATATGTTTTGAGCTCCTGTGTTTCCTCCCCTACGCCTACCAAGTCCCTACCCATTCTTCAAGTCCCACTAACTTGACTGATAATACGTAGACAGTTCCCAGCTGGAGAATGACTTTTGGGGGTTGGGATGGGCCTGTATTTAGGAAAGAAGAGGTGAGGTCATGGTTGACCTTCCAGTGATGTATGGAATGAACTACCTGGAGAGGCACGTATGCTATAAACAGTAGGGAGATTCTGAATGGGAGCCATCTCATGAAACGTAGAAGGAACTGGCAAACATGCCAGATAGACTGATAAACAGGGAAGGTGAAGTCATCTTACCAGGAAAGAGGAAGTTAGGGTGACAGATAAGCACAGACTACTGACTTGAAAGCATGTTTTTGCATGGCAGGAAAGTTGGGGAAGAGAAACGCCATCCTATTTCATCTTAGTTGTTTTGTAAGCCTAAAGCACTCAAATAAGCAATTGTTAATTTAATCAAATGATTTAGATTTATGTAACTGCATGGTATGCATCAGAATACAATGTGACTAGTAGCATTTCTCATTTAAACAAAACATGTCATCCTTATTTCAATGCTGCAGTTGTTAAGGAACATTGGCAATTTTAAATTAGAACTCAGAGTCACTCATAGAAGAGCTGTAACACATCATTGTCTGCCTCTAAACTCTCGGACGCCAAATCCCCCACCTTACTTCTAGAGTTATTTTTCTAAAATACAGATGAGCTAGAGTAACTTTCCCCCAAAAGCCTGCAGGGGCTTCCCACTGTCTTGTAAGTAAATTCTAGCACCATGTTCCAAATTCTCCATGACGTAATGCCTTTCTGCCTCTCCTGGTTCAACACCCAGAGCTTCTCTGAATTAATCATTAACCTCCTTCGAAAGCTTTGCTCAGGCTGTTCTTCCGCAGCTTATTTTGTCCTTCTCCCTTGCTCCACACTTGAAGATCCTTTACTCCTTACTGTATTACTAGGTATCCTCTCTATGAATCCTCTATTAATACCCTATCTTAAAGCGCCCTGTTTCTCCATGGAACCCCCAAGCTCTGTCACACTCAGCTGCTACATAGCACCCTGTGGATAGCTAGCTGAAGTCTGTCTGATCTCCACTGCATCAGCTTGTTTAATACTTTCTTGAATTTCCTACGTGCAGGGGTTCTCAAATTTTAGCAAGCATCAGAATTACCTGGGGGTCTGGTTAAAACACAGACTGCTAGATCCCACCTCAGGGTTTTGGACTCAGTAATTCTGGGGAGGGGCCCAAGAATCTACACTTCTAACAAGTTCCCGAGAGCTGTTCCTGCTGCGGCTGCACAGATAACCCTGGGCTCTCGGGTCCTAGCACAATACCTTAGACCTAGCAGGCTCACCAACCTCTTGCTGGATAATGGCGTAGGTGATACAGCCCTACTTATTGATTGAAAATTTAAAAGGAGCTTTAGTAAAGCTTTTAGCAGTGTGTCTAAAAATACAAATACAATGGTTTTATTTAACAATATGTAGAAAGTGGAATTGATATGATCAATGGAAGCTGGCAAATTTCACTTAGGTGTCATCCAAGCAGTTCCGCTATATATGTGACCCTTGAAAGTATGGGATAGAGCACAGGGTGAATGAAGATTTACCTATAGGCAACTGAACTGCATAACTTCCTCAATCTAGGTAGTCCCCACTTTACTAACAAGGGAATGGGAGCTCAGAAAGGTTACATAGCCACGACATAGCCGAATTGGAGCTCCAGCCGGCCTTTGGTCACTCCTGCTCACCTGCTACACTTCTGGATCCTCCGCAGACAGAGCAATACCTTCTGTGGAATTAAGTAACAGGTACTGAGAAAATATTAAGTTCAAGCCCAAGACAACAACCCAAAAATTCCAATTAACTTTGAGTGAGTTGTAATGAGTAGGTGACAGCAAATACGTGACAGTAAGCACGTGTTGTCTGTAGCCCAGTATTCCCTGGACTCTATTCATTTCATGCCTCTGTAGCCGTGACATGGAATGTTGGCCTCTGTTTCTGCCTGGCCAAGACCTAAGGCTCTCTCTCTCTCTCTCTCTCTCCCCCCTCTCTCTTTATCTCCCCCCGCCCCTTTCAATGTAAGGACAGCGCTTCTCTTTGGAGGAATGAGAGAGATTAGAGCTGCGCCACCTAGAGGTCAGAATAAGTCATCGAAACTGATAAATTGGAGAATAAATTGATACCTGGACGTAAGGAGCAAAGTTTTCTGACAAAATTACGAATTTCTAAACATCTTTTATCTGCTCTCGGAGATTAAAAAAAAAAACAGATCTAAGCCTCCTTTGTGACAATCAAATGGGTTACTCCTAGGTCCAGACAACCTCCTGGGGTGGAGATTAGTGTAGGGCAGAGGTAGACTGCTGTCCCTGGACCAAGGGCATCAGCGTCACCTGGGAACGTGTAAGAAACGCGAGCTCACAGGCTCTACACCAACAATGTATTGAACCAGAAAGTCTGGGTTTGATGCCCTGAAATCTGTATCTTAACAAGCCCTCCAGGTAATTTTAATGTAGACTAAAGTTTAAGAACTACTGCTAGTGTTCAGTTATTCATAAATTAGGCATCCACAAAACTATAATTCTCTTTTCAATGACTGCCATCAAATCATACGCAAGTAGTACTTTAGGCTAAATTCTGTCAAGGTTACAAAGTGGTTTTTGACATCAAAGTGCCATAATTTTTGGAGAGGCTTTAGGAGAATGCAAGCGCTTGGGGTTTTAAACTTATGTTTCTGTTATTTTAAAATTTTGTATTTAATGTGTATTTGAGCACAAACATTTAAATCATAGTGTGGGAAAGTTCTGTGCTAAAGAAGTTCAGAATTGAACGGTCACTTGAAATATGATGAGAGCTAATCCTTATTTTGGAGTCGAAAAAGAGGCTTAGGGAGTTGACATATCTCCCTAGGATCCTAAAGCCCTCCTAATCCTATCATCTACACTCAGCCTTCCATGAGGTACCCCACTGCCACTGGGTTTGTGCATCAAAAAGGAGCGATAAATAATGATAATCATAAGTAAATAGTGTCTTTTCTTTACCTTGGTCATCCTTACCATACCTCTATGAAAGAATACGTAGATATAGTATTTCCATCCGGTAATTTATAGTATCTCGCTACGTGTGCGATTTTTATTCAGTGTTATAAATGAACTATTCTTTGAGACTCTGAGAACATTTAAGAACCCTATTCTTGAAATACTCTCCTTACCCAATACACACCACATGAATCTGTGTCCAGTTGCAGAATTCCCCCTTGAACTGCCCCCCACCTCCCCGCCATGAACCGTCAGGAGCTCCACAGAAGCCAAGTTAAGAATTTCTGCTTAAAGCAGTTCATTTAACACCAAGATAAAGAAACAGCCTTTTCAAATTTTCCCTCTCAGCTAAAGACTTTCTTTAGAAAACTTTTTTGCTCCTCCATGAATCCCATATAAATAATTGCCACCTTGTTTCCCTCACCTTTCCCTCCAATGCCCCAAACTCAGCCCTGCATTTGGAGATGACCAGGGGAAGCAACTAAGAGGCAGATCTTCCAGTTCGCCTTCTGTAGACATTCCATCTCCTTCTCCACGAAGGCACCTGCCTTGCCACACTGCGCTGGCATCACTAGTATTAGTGGGGAATGGCGGCAAGATCTGGAACCATTTTTAATACGCCTGTGGTACCAGAGATAAGGAGAACATGCATCTCCCTGTTGCGTGCTGGACATACAGATGCAGTAGAAATTGTATGCATGTTTGGAAAGCTTGCTTATTTTAAGATTTTGTTCAGACATGAATCACTTGAGCTTCTCTTTCTCACTGGCTTTCTCCTTTGAGGCTCTGTCTCTCAGAATGATAAAAGCCCCAACTAGCAGCCACAGAGAGCAGATTGATTTAAAATTTTTTTCTAGTAAAGAAGCTCATCCAGTGAAAGTGCCAAAGGACATGTCATAACAGATTTGCAGTTTGCACAATAAATAAAGGGCCGAAGAAGCCCCAAGGGAGGGTTTGAGGTGAGCACAGAGAATGCCTGGAGTGATGAGAACGCAGGGGACACAGGGTGGACACCAAGAGAATAGGGACCATGCCGACAATCTCTGTGATGCACATGGACTTTTGAGTACAGATATCATGTGATGAGGAGGCCCCGGGTGAAAAGGTGAAGATGTTACTCACGTGTCATTACTCCAGAATTCATTACCATAGATGGATTGATTGGCCACATAAACCACAAACAAAATCTAAAAGATTCTTCATGGATCCAGATATGCGAATTGGAGTGGATCGGACAGTTAAACGCAGGGGGCCAAGCTGACTGGAGCAGGGCTGGGTCACACCTGTGGTCGGGCTAAATGACAGTGGCAGGAGGACTTAGAAGGTCCGATGAGTGAGTAGGAGTCCATAATTCAGATCTATATTAAATTTTTTCTTACTATGTTTCCCAATTCTCTGAAATATTTTTCAAGAAGGGTCCTTACTAGCTAGGTCAAAAAAAAAAAATCTGGCCCTATTTGAAATCCTTTTATGAAATGCTCGAAATGACTTGGCCGATAATGAATGACTATATAAGATGGAATCTTAAATAAACAGTTAATGGTTTTAAATACTAAATTATTTTAAAATCTTATTTAAAGTTATTAGATCATTTTTCAAAAAGGTCTCCTTTTAAATTGAGCCATCACCTAGTAAAATGTCACAGGTTCCCTAATCGATAAGCTGTAATACGTGTGTTTGAAGTAACGACGTATAGCTAATGTGTTCATTATTCATGACAATTGTACACGCACCATTTTAATCTTCATTATCCTCCACAGACATTAGCTAATTTATCTGCAGTAGGGCTCCTGAGTAGTGCACTGCTATTTCTGTTGGGCAGGCAGAGGAATTAATGCAAGGTGAGAGGCCTTGATTCTCCAAGGTCCCATTTCTGAACACTGATGCAGCGGAAATATTGAAGACAAATTGTTGACTGGAAGCAAACAGAAAGATAAAATGCTTGCCAGTTTGATTGGAAAGTGTTGCTGGTGTTTACTTACCCTAGAAGGCTTAAATGAAGCAGGGATCTAGAAACAATTAAGAGCCCCATATGCATTTCCACTTTAATGCTCCAATTACAATGTCAGACTCTATGACTTGTGAATGGCACCAAGGAGTTCCCTATATCCTTCCCTCTAGGGAGATTGAGGCAGCTTGGTTTTCTTAGAGCTCCCTGTTCTTCCTACCTCAAAAAGGGCACCTCGTCAAAGGGAGCATTTTCACAATCAGGCAAGTTTGCAATGCTGTCTCTCTTTGGCAAACACTTTTAGTCATTCTTTCCCCCATTGCGTGTGAATCTCTCTTTCTCTCTTTTTTAAGAATTTGTTTATTTATGTGAGAGAGAGAGAGAGAACATAAGCTAGGGAGAGGGGCAGAGGGAGAAGCAGACTCCCCACTGAGCAGGGAGCCCAACGCAGGGCTCGGTCCCAGGCCCCTGGGATCATGACCTGAGCCGGAGGCAGACGCTTAACCAACTGAGTCACCTAGGAGCCCCTTTTGTGTGAATCTCTTCTGGTCAAATGCATTCATGACCATGGGAGAAGAGCTGGCTAGCTTCCTACCTTCCTATCTATCTTTATTACCCTTTCTTGGTGACTTTTTTTTCTACATTTTTATGTGGCTTGCCTAAAAGTGGCATCAATGCAATTAACCAAAAGTTGATTTGGGAGGATCTGGTAGAGCCATAGATAGGATACGAGGATTGCATAATTCCTGATTCCCCATAGACCTAAAATCTTTCTTTTCGAGTTTTCTTCTACTGGCTAATCCAGCTTTAGAGTATAGGGTCTTCAGTAGGTTGTGGAGGTTTGCATGTTCCACCAGTTACTAATCATGTAACATTGGACACTTTGGAAGGTTGTTTTGTTTCTTTTTTGTTTTTTTTAAGATTTTATTTATTTATTTAGGAGAGAGAGAGAAAGAGGGAGAGGGAGCACGAGCAGGGGGAGGGGCAGAGGGAGAAGCAGGCTCCCCACTGAGCAGGGAGTCCAATGTGATGCAATGCGAGGCTCGATCCCCAGCCTCTGGGATCATGACCTGAGCAGAGAGCAGACACTTAATGGACTGAGCCACCCACCCAGGAGCCCCTGTTTTGTTTCTTTTAACTTTAGTTTCCTCATCTAGAAAATGGGAGTAATCCAAGCAATGCCCTTAAATAATGCCTAGCTCATACCAAGCTTAAGAAAAATTGTGAAGTATTTTTGTTATTTCACAGCACCAAAATTTGATAATTAAATGTGTTAAACTGAATCTTTTTATTAAGCTAATGGATTCCTTTTAAATTTGGGGGGGAATGTTCATAATTTGTTTTATTTTCTACTCCTAGAGAGAAAATATAACTTTCCCTTAGAACATAAATGGCTGGCCTATGGTTCCCTAGAACTATCTGAGTTTCGTTACCCAGGGCAAACCAGCATCTCTCCAGCTTTTTCCATTCTGCCTCTCCTTACTTCCTTTTCTGAAATTCCCCCTCAATAAATGGACACTTCCGGGCACCTGGATGGCTCAGTCGGTTAAGCGTCTACCTTCGGTTCAGGTCATGATCTCAGGGTCCTGGGATCGAGCACCACATCGGGCTCCCTGCTTGGCAGGGAGCCTCCTTCTCCTTCTCCCTCTGCCTGCAGCTCCCCCAGCTTGTATGTTCTCTCTCTCTCTCTCTGTCAAATAAATAAATAAAATCTTTAAAAAAAAAAAAAAGAAGAAAGAAGAAAGAAAGAAAGAAAGAAAGAAAGAAAGAAAGAAAGAAAGAAAGAAAGAAAGAAAGAAAGAAAGAAAAGAAAAAAGGACACTTCATTACCTCCTTTCCCCCAGTCTTTCAAAGTCATCCTTCTGGCTGACCTGGACTTGTCACCATGCTCTTTCCACCATTTCTGTATCGTCCACATAATTTCTGGAAGCCAGACGTAGATAAAAATGGGGCAGGTCTGTCCACAGGAGATCGTAACAATGATTGGAAGAGGAGGGCACCGAGGAGGGAGCAGTTCATCTTGATCCTGGCAGCAGAGAGATCTTTAAAAGATGAGTGTCTTAAATTTACCTTAATTTTCCTTGGCTTTTCTTTTTTCCTCTTAGAAGCAGCTCTTGTCTGAGTTATTTCTCTTGAGATGGTGTCAGCAGAGAGAGGCACAGCAGTGACAAAACCTTTATTAACTCTGGCACAGCCCTGTCCACAGGGGAGAAAATTCTTTCAAAGCTCAGAAGAAGTAGATGGTTGGAAAATGTGGAGCTGAGAGATCCGGGAGGGGAGGAAAGGGGGGCAGAGGGTACCGACAGGCTGCCGGGAAGGAAAGTGCTCTCATGTGAGAGTGGATCTTCCAGGGCTGTGCCAACAGAACCAGGGGCCTTGTCCTATTTACAAGTTCTGTTTGCTCTCCTGGGACAAGCTGATGGAGGAACCTATTGGAAAATCTTTTGTATTTCCTTTCATTCCAAAACAGCACCTAGAAATCAACATTGTTTTCTAGATTTCAGAGCAATGAAAGGTTGTATATTAGATAAACTGGATGCCTCACAGTCTGATACCCCAAAGTTGCACCATATAAAAGAAAAGCCTGGAGTTAAGTGGCTGTTTGAGGAAAGTTGGTTGTTTTGGGAATGGATTCTGTTTGGGTGAACATTCTGGCAATATCATTTGAATAAAATATATTGTTTAACACCCATAAAAGTTTCCTTAGATGTGTGTACAAATGTGAAAGCCTGCATGGAAGTTGCCTATAGTTCTGACATATTTTTCCCTGTATCAGTCTTTGTGATAGAAAAAGACAGTGCTTGAAAAATGACTAACCTCATAAAACATTCCAAAAAAATTTACAAAATTAAGTCAACTTTTGCAAATTCTCTGATGATCATGACTGGCTTTCTTCTCTCTTATGGTAAATCAGGCCATGGTTGAGATTTTGGTCTGACATGGGGACATTTGGTGTCTCTCTCTTCTTTCAAGATTCTGTCTTGATTCTTTCAAAGGCAGAAAATAATTTATTTAGTTTGACATTGCTTCCCAAATGGCTATATTTACTCCATAATATCACTATAAAAATTTTCCCTTCCTCTTATTCTTTTTTTTTTAAATATTTTATTTATTTATTTTGACAGAGAGAGAGAGACAGAGAGAGAGGGAACACAAGCAGGGGGGAATGGAAGAGGGAGAAGCAGGCTTCCTGCTGAGCAGAGAGCGCAATGCGGGGCTTGATCCCAGGACCCTGGGATCATGACCTGAGCCAAAGGCAGACGCTTAACAACTGAGCCACCCAGGTGCCCCTCTTATTCTTTTTATACACGTTAAGGGTCACTTTCTTCTATGGGAAAACTTAACACCATGTATAGTCCCAAACCAGCTACAGTAAATCTAAAACCCAACACTTACATTGTTTCATCTAAGACCACCAACTTCTTACCACTCCTCCTGGTGACCCATTCTACTTAATGTTTTACCCCCCAAGGAAACTTAAAAGTATATAAGCTAAGGTCTGACCTTATTTTAGGGCCTTAGGTTAATTTATTCATTTTCCTAAGATATTGTATAATAAGAAGTCCACTTCTACCTCCTTCTGTCTTTCTCAGAATGTCCAAGAAAGAAGTGGAAGCCAAAAGCTTAATCAAATCTTGACCAGGTTGTAATTTAAAGCTTTGGCTGAGTCTGGGTACACATTGGAAGGCAGGCACAGTGGAGTTTACTGTAAGGGCTGGGGAATTATGGCTGAATTATTTTCCATAAAAATACTCAAGGAAGTTCATCTCTGTGTTCATAAGAGGAAGAATACAGAGAAGCTTGGTAGGTGAGTCTGGGAGCATGGAGGCAAAACAAATGACTTGTAAGAACAGAAATGTCTAATGTTCAACTCCAGATTCCTAGTGGTGAGGCAGAGTAAACCATGTCCTTTTCTTTAATATCTCTACAAACCTTCAATAAAGTCTGCTACCCCCACAGGAGCTCTTTTACGTATAGAAATCAAAGGAAGAAACTGGGCTCAACATTGGGGTTAGTGTGGACTAACAAAAACCGATTCATCAGGACCAGGAAGCTGGAACCAAGAGTATCCATGAAAGTGTAAGTCCCAGAGGGAGTTACAGAAATCTTAAGAAAGGCAATGGCTATTTTCTGGGTTGGAATTGGAATCAATCTCATCATGAACTTAATGGGGCAGCATGACCCCAGATAGTAGCTGATTATGAGTCTGAGGCCCTGACTTGTTTTGAAACCCGGCTCAGCCACACACAAGCTAGTTAATATAAAGAAAGTACAGCTTGGTTTCCTCATCAAGAAAATGGGAATAAGGGTGCCTGGGTGGCTCAGGCGTTAAGCAGCTGCCTTCGGCTCAGGTCATGATCCTAGAGTCCTGGGATCGAGTCCTACATTGGGCTCCCTGCTCAACGGGGAGCCTGCTTCTCCCTCTCCCACTCCCCCTGCTTGTGTTCCTGCTCTTGCTGTCTCTGTCTCTGTCAAATAAATAAATAAAATCTTTAAAAGAAAATGGGAATAATATTTTTGTAATAAACAATTCAGGGTCACCAATGGATGTTAAAATAGGTGAAACATTGTTGAAGAAAGGGATATTCTCAGAGTAGCACCCTCATGTTACCTTCAAATTATAAGAGAAAATGTGTTTTTACAATTGAGAAATTATAAGTGATCTTGTAATTGAGACATTTCCAAGATGTCAAACATAATAGCACTAATAAAGAGAGTAATAATGGTACACAGATTTTATGGATGAGCATCCTTGTTTTTGGAAGATGCATGCTGAAGTATTTAGAGGTGGGGTCTTATGATGTCTCTAAGTCCTTTAAAATGTATCATTATGTCTGTATACTTATATAATAAATATAAACATATATTACATGCCACATATACATGCACACATACATAATGTATGTACATTATATATACACACATAAATATATGTCTCATGATGTATATTTGCCTTTCTTTCCATCTGTATCTAATATATTATAGATATATATGTCATCTTATCTATATATAATACAGATAAGTATAGAGAGACAGAAGAGTATGCAAATGGGACAAAATATTAACAATCAGTGAATGTAAGTGAAGCGTATATAAGTGTTTATTGTAGTATTCTTTCAAATTTTTCAAAATAAAATGTTTACCATGTAGTTAGAGTAGAATACCTAGCATCACATCAGGCACCATGTCTATGCTTGTTTTGGGTTGATCACCTTTTCCTCTTTCTTCCTTTTTCCTCTACTAGACTTGTTCACTTTCCCCCAGTCATGAGATGCTCTCATTACAGTTAAATATACCTCGGGTCCAGTTACATTGCCCTAAAAAAAAAAAAAAAAAAAAAAAAGTAGCTTCTGAAAAAGCACAAAGCACGAAAAGGGTAGAATATTGTCAAAATGCCAAGAGTGGCAATAATTGATGGCTCTGCAAGACTGTTCTGTTCTCCAAAAGGGGCATTCCATGGCATTGCATGTTAAATAATTTGCAGAATTAAGGAAGGAAGAAAATCAGTAGTTTAGGGGATAAAAAAACAATACCCAGAATACTAACATTTCTCAATAAATACCAAAATAGAGCAAATATATTATTACAGAGTGCTGATTTAGTAATGCAAAACGAAGATTATTTTTTCTGAGAACTTTCCTCCTCAAGGTAATAGGTTTTAATGCCTGCAGAAATGATGAACATTTAGTTGGAAGTTGCCTCGGGGGCCTGAATTATGTGCACAGTTAATTGTATACCATTGGAAGATATTTCTGTCAAACCTACTGGTCAACATAACTAGTGGCCTGTGTCTGTCTTGATTTTTAGGATAAAGTCTCCAGGGTTCTGGGATATTCTTTCTTTAGCTGTGCCTACTTCAGATCCTTAATGCTGGAATGGATATAGGAAGGAGACAGGAGAATATGATCAATCTAGGTGCCCCTTTGGGTTCCGATTCTCTTAAATTCCACTTGTTCTCTTGGTGATTTTGTAAAAATGAGTCTTTTTCATAATTCTATCATTAACCCTCAAAGCTCTCCTAGTAGAGGGAAGGGGGTAGCAAATTACTTAGCATCCCAACCTATAAAGTGAGTAAACCGAAAGACTCAAAGAGAAATTACTTTCTAAAACCATGCAATGAAAACTCAGGTTTTCCATCTAGCTTTCTTTCACTTCCTGTATGTGAAGCACGATGTAAAATGTAGGAAGACATGAGGAAGAATGATGTTTAGGACTCAGTGTCTGCTAACCAAAGAGTAGCAATTGTCTAACAACACTGTGAGAGAAATTGGTGTGCAGACTACAAACTCCCACCCAAATGTGAGCTGTTGCTATTAGTTTATTTATCAAAATTATCACCACTATCTTCTTTTTTTTTTTAAAGATATTATTTATTTTTGACAGAGAGAGACACGGCGAGAGAGGGAACACAAGCAGGGGGAGTGGGAGAGGGAGAAGCATGCTTCCCGCCGAGCAGGGAGCCCGATGTGGGACTCGATCCCAGGACCCTGGGATCAGGACCTGAGCTGAAAGCAGTCGCTTAACCAACTGAGCCACCCAGGCGCCCTCACCACTATCTTCTTCATCCTCCTGTATGTGTATAATGGCAGGGTTCTCGGGAATTGAGGAGGAAGAAGAAAAATGATTTCCTGTGTGAGAAAACTAATTCTAAGCAAGTTTTGAGTGAAAGCCGTCCTCCTGAGGATTTTTTTAAAGCAGTGGTTGGGGAAAGAGTGGGGCAGGTGTATTCAGATGGGGGAGGCAGCGTGCACGATGAGGGGCGAGGGGGAGGACAATGCATAACACTCTCTGATGGCAGCAGGATGTGCCATGATAGCAGATAGGCAGTCGGGGTCAGAATAAAATGTGGGAGGATGGTGGGGGGATCCAGCAGCTGGAAGGCAATGAAGCCCGCGGTCAGATTTTAATGGGATTCAGGAAGCAGTAAAGAGTAACTGTAGAATTCTAAGAAAGGAAATATTGTGACAAAGTGACGCTTGGGAAGATGAAGTCCTTTCAAGTGTTTTGAATAGATCATGGACAATTGAAACCAAAAGAGGAAGGAGGTTTTAAGATAGAGCAGTTTCAGGGAAAGAAAGATCTTGCTTTGATCAGCAGTGTGAAGACCGAGACAATGCAAGTCTAGAGAGTGCAGATGGGGTGAGGTATGCTCCAGAAGTGAGGCTCTGCTAGACGTTAGGTGTGTGGGGACCAAGAAAAAAAAAAAAAAGGCTCAGGTCGGTCTAAAGTCAGAAAAGACTCTCGCTGGGGGCCTGGAGAGAAAGACAGACTCCCCCACCCCCTCCCACGGCCCCTGAGATTCGAGTGTGTTCGATAAGACTGGAAAGCAGGTTGGCCTGAAAACCTGGCACTTCTAAGATTTTGTCAGCCCCGTCGTGGTCGGAAGCTGCTGATCACTGGCCTGGGCTCTCCAGTCCTTCCCTCTTTCTGCTGAAGGCTCCACGTGTCCTCCGCGTGGTCTGCCATCACGGGCTGGGGACCGAGCCGTGGGCAGTGACTGTCAGCTCGCCGAGGCATGCGCTCGAGATACTGCCCTTGTGGTCTGCTTTAGAGAATTTCAAATAACAAGTGGTTTTAAAAAGGCCCCGTTGACGTGGGCCCTGCACTCCTGCTCGGGCCGCCGCCTTGCAACTCGCATGGGCCCTACTCGGACAGGGAGAGAACGTGCAGTGCCGTCCTTCCGTGGGGCCCGCGGTCCCAACACGAGGCTCTGTGGTTTTCCCTCCCTGCTCTTCCGTGTCGTGGGAAGAAAGAAATTCTAGAGTCCCTTTTAAAAACGTACCTTTTTTATGCATGCTGCTAGCAGCCTCCTCAAACAAGACTCCTTATGCCATCGTAGCGGATATTCATTATGAAAACAACTGTTACGGGCGCCTGGGTGGCTCAGTCGGTTAGGCGACTGCCTTCGGCTCAGGTCATGATCCTGGAGTCCCGGGATCGAGTCCCGCATCGGGCTCCCTGCTCAGCAAGGAGTCTGCTTCTCCCTCTGACCCTCCCCCTGCTCGCTCGCTCGCTCTCTCTAAAATAAATAAATCTTTAAAAAATATATATTGGGGGCGCCTGGGTGGCTCAGTTGGTTAAGCGACTGCCTTCGGCTCAGGTCATGATCCTGGAGTCCCTGGATCGAGTCCCACGTCGGGCTCCCTGCTCAGCGAGGAGCCTGCTTCTCCCTCTGACCCTCCCCCCTCTCATGCTCTCTCTATCTCATTCTCTCTCTCAAATAAATAAATAAAATCTTGGGCGCCTGGGTGGCTCAGTTGGTTAAGTGACTGCCTTCGGCTCAGGTCATGATCCTGGAGTCCCAGGATCGAGTCCCGCATCGGGCTCCCTGCTCAGCAGGGAGTCTGCTTCTCCCTCTGACCCTCCTCCCTCTCGTGCTCTCTGTCTCTCATTCTCTCTCTCAAATAAATAAATAAAGTCTTAAAAAAAAAAAAAAGAAATTGCTAATAAATAAATAAATAAATAAAAATCTTAAAAAAGAAAACAACTGTTACTGTCTTACATAAACCCACAGGGGCCTGGGAGAGGGGAAGAAATCTGTGAGGCATACGGTGCCCACTGTACTTATATGGAATCTTTGGAAATAAAAAGAGGCTGTGTTTATTTAACAATGCTCATGTAGTTCTTACTTTGTGCTCTGTGCTAAGCACCTTCTAGAATTCCTGCGACAGCCCTGTGAGGTAGATGTAACTATTGCCATCCTCCTGGTTGGTTTCAGGGGTGGAATCGGAGACCCAGAGACATGGTAACCTCCCCTGGGTTAAGCGGCTGATTAAGTACGGAAGCTGGGATTTAATTCTAAATTTTTGGGCTTTTAACCGCTGTGCTATACTGCCTCTCCAAATAAAGACAAAGATCGGTGTATCTCCTCCCGGTAATGCTATTTATAAAGGGATTAAGTCCTGAGATTTGTAACCGTGGAAAGAAGCCTCGTAAGTTGAAAGACAGCATGGCCTCTGTGCTATCTCCATCTTTATTTTACACCCCGGTAGCCCACTTTCTCTGGCCACCGGGGTGGGGCAGCTGAGGCATTATGGATACTTCTAGTAATTCCTGGGGTAAGAGCCTGACATCCAGGGCCCCGCCTCATGAGCTTTAACCTACTTGTCTCTGATGGGAACCCCTGGGACCCTTGGTTTCCTGTAGATGTCAAAGAGAGAGACTCAAGATCTAAGGGAGTGGATGACGGATCATGTCCAATTTGGTCCCCCTGTCACATTGTCTTTGCTTCCTTTTGCTATCCCATGACCAATCTTCAAACTCTAAAGGTGGCTGGTATACATAATTTCGCAAAGCCCTCTCCCCTCTTCTGGGCAGAGGCGGTCAGACCAGGACACTATCAGAGTGGTAATTGGGTTACTTTTGAGTCATTTGCCCGAATTATAAAAAAGGGAGGGAGGCTAGGGCTTCTTGCCTAAGCAGGAGGCTGTGGGCTGGACAGTTTCTGAAAGAAGGGTCTCTGGTTATAGCGAGTCCTATGACCTACATTCCAAAACACCTCCATTCTAGCCACCGTGTGTGCTCACTGCACCCCCAAATCTATTTCATAGTTTGTTCCTCCTTTTATTCTTTGGTTTATGGCTTCTCTTCCACGGATAGTATCTCTTCCCTCACTTCAATGGCCTAAATCCTTTGCATCCTTGAAAACCCAATTGATATCGTCCAAGAAATCTTCCAAGCTTATTCAAGCTGGAGGTGATTGTGCTCTGATTATGCACTCTCGAGATGTTTTAATTTATGTACCACTCATTCAGTACTCATCATTTACTGCTTTCTATAGCCTATTCATGTGTCCATGTCTCATCTCCCCAACTGTATTAAATGCAGTTTGAGGCTACATAGTAGGTAAATAAAGGCCTGTTAATTGAGAGTCACTTCTACTTTAATGTCTGGGATCTCACTGGGGTCTTGGTTATCTCTTGTAAGTCAATACCTAAAGACTTGCCACACTCCCCTGTGGTACTGGCATTATATAAGTCTATCAAGGGCTAGACTAAAAGTAGAAGCCTATATAGTAACCAACGGGAAGGAGGACAGTGTATACAATTAAGGGAAGATATATCAGTGGAGTTTCCAACAGGGAAATACAATGACCCTGATTACCAAATTTAGAGCAGCAAGGATTTCAGACTCCCAGAATCCAACCATTCCAAGTCAAGCCACCAGAAGACAATGGGGCTAGTTGGGTGGATTATCAGAACTCTTTTCCACTAAGGTTATGCCATTCTGCAAACAAATAGAGGAGATTTTTGAACTAGAACATCAATTTAGAGTCTAAGGGCAAGCCAAGGGCTATTTTAGTTTGACCTTTAGCACACCGTCTATTTCAGACTAAATTTTATTATGGAAGCTCATTCCACAATATACCTGTAGTGAGAAATAGGATCTAATCAGAACTGACAGCAGCTCCTAGCCTCAGCAGAACTAAAAACAGTCTGAGCAAGATCCTGGCTTGGTGGAAATCTGAAAGGAAATTATGGTGGAACTGTATGAAAACAGAGTCCCCAGGGTCCTGGGCAGGCACATGGTAGTTGCATGGATGAGACCGGCAATGTCAAAAGGTTGGGTAACTCACTGCATTGGCGACAGCAGCTAAATAAAGTCTGACATCAAAAACCCAAATGAGAACAGAAGTTGCTAAAATATGTTAACTCAAATCAGAGAAAACACAAGAAAAAAGAAAGGTTTAAGAAAATAATTCTTTGAATTAAAAAGATTAACATTAAAATAATCTACTCCTTCTCTAAGAATTCTAAGGAAACCATTTTTAGAACTATGGAGCATGCTTGCTAAAAAAGAAAAATCATTCCATTCTATGGTTTATTTTTCAGCATTACATTTGATTTTGAAAAGATAGAAAGGTAGAAGTTTTATAGTCATTGTACAAAGAGTAAGACATAAAAGTATAAAAAGATAAAACGACTTCCTCACAATTAGGCAATGAGTCAGCATGGGTCCAAGTTTTGGAACATAGATCTCCTGGCACCAGCTTTGGGAAAATTCTTTAAAATCTAAAATCCTATAAAAACAGAGAGAATAATTACCAATAAAGTCCTATTGCCTTCTATACAGTAAGCGTTTTACTCATGTTGAGTTGATTGTACACAAAGAATTATTTTTATGTTCTTTCTTTTTCTCTTTCCTTCTCTGTTTAATTTCATTAATTTTTTTTTTTTTTTTTGCTCTGGGTAACATCTGTGTATGATATAAATTTAAACGTTTTCTCATTTTTATCCCCATATGTAACCACTTTTGTTGTTTTTTTATGCATCCCTCTGGAGCTAATCTATGCACTGATAAGACTATATGTGGAAATAGAATTATATTTTGCACACTATTCTGCATTTTGGTTTTGTCATTAAATTTGTATCCCATGAATTTTTACAGGGTTGTCTGCCTTATCCTTCTTAGAGGCCTTATATCATTGTTCATATCTAAAAGCCAAGGCTATATATTTAATAGCTCTCTACTGATGCACACTAGTTTTCAAGTTTGTTGTTTGTTTTCTGGTTTTGGTATTGCCAGCAATGCTTCAATTAATATCTTTGTTCCAAAGACATTTTGCATGAGTGGGAGTACATCAGTAGAATCGTTTCCTAAAATTAGCGCTTACTGAAACGTTAGGCTGCATCTGTAATTTTGATGGATATGGCCAAATTGGTCTCTATAGAACTTCTACCAACTTATAGTCACAACAGCAAAAGATAAGAATGCCAGTTTCCCATACCCTGGTCAATGAGCATGTTATTTAACTTAAAAAATATGTATATTGTGGCAAATTTAATCCGTGCAAAATGTTATCTTATTTGTTTTCTTTTTTCTTTTTTTTTACTTTGAATGAGAATGAGCATCTTATCATATATTTAGAAGTCATTTTTATTTCTTGAACAGCTAGCATCAGTTTGAAAAAATATTCTTGTATCTTTTCATTTAATTAGTTAAATTTAAAAAATTAATGGCACTTAACATGTATTCATATCTTAGTGATATAAACTGTGTACTTGACCTCATAGTTCTCTCTAGGCCTCTTCACTTTTCTCTTCTAAAAGTGGAGGGGTGTATGTGTTCGGGAAATGGATTATCATCTAGGTGGCTTTTATTCAGCGTATCACTATGTGACTCCATTGGCAAGCTTATATAGCTGTCCCTTTGTCTGTCTTTAAATGTTGAATGAGTACAGTCTATCTGAGTACATTAACCAGTAAAGGACAACATTGGCATCAAAGGAGTAAAGGTTGGAATAAAGCTGAGGGTTATCCTTTTCTTTTTTTCCCCTTTGAAAAAAGATTACCAGAGTTTTTTCCCTGTGATGAGCACATTTTGCAAATTCTTTATGTGACTTCAATTCGTGGTTAAACCCAACTTCCCCATTTCATCTTAGAGATTCTTCTCTAGTCTCAGGAAGAGATAAACTATCTGATTCTTTTAGGACGTTCTGAGGGCGGTAAAGGAGCTCCATGCCAAAGGAGATGACTTTTACCAGAAAAGCAATGTACTTCATCTTTTAATACACAAATAAAGTCTGCACTATCAATGAAAACGTCTTATGTGAGACCTTCTGGTGAATGATTGATGCCATCCCTCAGGTCTGCTGCAGACTTCCCTGGGTTTGCTCAGGCTACATTTCTCTAATCTTATTTCCATAAAAACACCAGTAGAGAATAGTAGCCTCTATCTGGCAACACTGGACTGGGTCACATGATACAAGAAGGCCGGTCAGAAATGGGCTAAGGAATTGTGCTGGTCTCTGTTGTCAATTTTATTGACAGAAAAATGAGTCATTGAAAAAGGACATCTGAAATTATAGACCTAATTTAGTTCCTGTGTATTAACCAGCAATTCAATAAAGCCCGAGAACCGTTTTCATGCACCTGAAGTAGCTGAGTGTAACTGGCTTAAAAATCTGTTTAGTCTAGTCCCAGGAAAACTCAGAGATCTGCTGATTTCTCTCCCTTTCTCTAAAACACAGCATCTGCAAGCCTGGAAGATAGTCATCCCTCTGCAAGATGCCAATAGCATTTTACAACCTGCTCAACCACTTTCTTTTGGCCCAGTTTTAGAAGAAGAAATAACTGAGAGCTGTTTGTTTCCTGACTTGGGGACTTGATTTGATCTTTTGAAGTGGTTTATTGAAATTTTTGATTTTTAAGTAATGATATCACTGTAGGAAAAGGAGATTTGCTTATAAAATTCACCCATTTGGCTCTAATTATCTCTGTCCCTTGTCGTCACAAGCACCATTGGTGAGATCACTATTGAGTATGGAAATAATTTGGGGAAATATTCAGGCAGAGGGGTTTATAAAAAAATCTAAATGCCTGTAAATTCTAAAGTAACTATACGGAATATTTTAGCCTTTATACCATTTGTTTTTTTAAGAATATATCTTGTAGCATTTTTAGGTATAAAAGCTAAAATCAAATTGAGAAGATGAAAAGAATATTCTGTGATTCTGTTTTTTCATGGAATGCCATTTATACAAATATATTTAAAAAAAATAGGAAGCCACTCAAATGATGTGGAATTATGCTCTGAGTTTATGCTATGCACTCCCAAGACTGTTATCAGAGGACAGTGTATTCCTCCATACTGGTGTTCTCACATATGGAATATGGCAAAGCAGATGGACCACATTTAATGGTCTGGTGACTCTGTACAAATTAACTGTTTATGGTTTTCCTTTATGCCAACAATAGTCATCTAGAAAACATAGTAGGGAAAAGATATCACTAAAAATAGCAACAAAAATTAAAAATCCATGGCAATGACCTTAAAAGAAGTGTCTACCCATCTGGAAAAAACCTACTAAACTTCATTGAGAGTCACACAGATGATGTGAATAAATGTCTTCCAAATGGAAAAACAAAATATCGTGTGATGTCAATGCTTTCCAAAATGATGTTTATATTTAATTCAATCCCCCTTAAAGATGTGAATTTTTGAGAAGCATCCTAAAGTTCATTTGGAAGGATAAAGAGCTGAGACTCGCCATTTTTTAAAGAAAACTTTAAGATGAAACTTTCATCGCCAACGATGTGAACATATTACAAAGCTATGAAATATGAAATGGGTGGTGTTGGCATCAGGACAGTCACACAGATGAATGAAACAGTAGAAACACCAGAAGAAGACACACCTATACACATTTTTAGCATATAATGAAAATGACATTTCAAATGGGTGAAGGAAGAATGAATTATTCAATAACTTGGATGATTGATTAATTATTTTTTAAAAGGTCATGTCTTTACTTACAGCAGAAGTGCCAATGGCAGAGTGGGTTGTAGATGAGCTGGGATGCCATCTCCTCAGAGACAGGGGTGGCAAATAAATTCTGTGAACAAGCTCATTTGTTTACCACCGAGTGCCATAAAATCATCATTTTCTATATGCACTTTCTATGATGCAAATATGGGAGCAAGCCCTGTGTTTTACTATATACCAAAATACATTCAAAGTGGATTTAAGAACTAAATGCAGATAAAACTGAAAGCACCACCAGAAAATATGAACAAATGTCTTGGGTTCAGAAAGCCCTTTAAAAGAATAAAACAGAAAAGAGAAATTATAAGGGAAAACAGATGAGCTCTGATGAGCTATCATGAGGATTTCTGCCCTTCAATAGTATGAGATGAACAGAATTAAAGGGCAAGTGACCAAAAGGGGGAAATGCTTCAGCCTGTGTTGAACAAGTGGAAAGCTCCTACCAATCGAGAAGGAAAAGATAGTCATCTACGTATCTTAAAAAGCAAAAGGCATATGAACAGGCAATTCACACAGGTTATTTTTTAAAAAAACATCAAACTCATGAAAAAATGTTAAATATCATTAATATAGAAATGCAAACTGAAACAATAATGGGACCCCTATCAAATGGGTAGACTTGAAGAATTCATAATTCCTAGGGTTGATTAGGGTGTGGGACAGCGAGCACTTTCATACTGAGGAGTAAGTAAATTGAAATAAACTTTTAAAGGGCAATTTGAAAATAGATTTCCTAAGCCTTTAAAATGTCTATACACTTGGACCTACTAGTTTTAGGGGTCTATCCGAAGTAAATAGTTAAAGATGGAGTCAAAATTAAATATATTCAATCAGCATAATTCATAAAAGGGTCAATTTAAATAAGTCTAAAGTTTCTTTAAGTAGGGGATTATATAAATTCTGTTATATATTTACTGTAGAGTTCTATTTAGTCATTGAAAGTGTTACTAGAAAATGCTTACTGGTAAGAGAATATATTCACAATTTACAGCCAAAACATAAAATGTAGGATATCAGAATATGACACTATTTCTGTAAAACAATATTTAAACAAATGAAAAAAAATAGTAAACAGCAAAAAGTAAAGGATTATATATCAGTGCTAGGTTATAGATAACGAGTGCTTCTCTGTGATTTTCCTACTCCTTAAGTTATCTGCACAGAACATTTATTCCTTTTGTAACTATTTTTGAAAGATAGATGTTATTAAAATACAAAAAATTTAAAAAGTTTATTCCATTTTAGCTATGCTTATGTCAGCATGCTTTAAATGATGATTCAAACTTCGGCCACATATCAAAGTTACCATCGTCAGAAGAATCAGTCTTCTGATTTTTGATTTGTCATCGTCATAGGAGATTGGCCTATCTGAAAAGATAGGATGATGAGATCGGATGGAAATATGTAGCGGGGCTTGGGCAGTGGCCAAGATTCTCCTAGCTTTGCCATCCATCCCACAGAGATGGCATCACCTAAATAGGTACCTTGTACACAGTCAATAAATATTTGATGTTTATTTTGAAAACTCCTATTCTTATTCACTTACATTGCAGAAACTTTGCATCATTGATTCTGACAAAAATAGTAACCAGAGATTTAAGACTGTCATTTATATTTAAACTACTCAAAAGTTTGTGTTTATATAATGTTATATTTTGAGCTCATATATTAGTTAAGAAATAGATTTAACTTTCAAGACTGTATATAATAACGTTCAGGGTTATGTATGCAAGAGGAATCTTTAACCTGTTTTAATGACACTCTTTGAGGTGGGGTGTTGGCTTTATGTGTTCTTAAGTTTGGGAAACTCACAAATTTCATAACCTACTGTGATGTATTTATTTTTATCAGATGTAGAGTATTGAAACTTAATGTTTACATGGATATATTTACATTGACAATGCATGTAGTTATATGAAGTTTTAAAAAGCAGAGGCAAATGATTTGGTTCAAGAGAGTGTGGGGGCCTGGTATGTGGAATTGGGAAAGAAAACAGATTAACATATGGGAAGGGGGAAAAGAAAAAAAGATAGGGTAACAAGCCATAAGTGACTCTTTCTTTTTTTTTTAAAGATTTTATTTATTTATTTGTCAGAGAGAGAGAGAGAGAGCACAAGCAGGGGGATCAGAAGGCAGAGGGAGAAGCAGGCTTCCCCCTGAACAGAGAGCCCGATGTGGGACTCGATCTCAGGACTCTGGGATCATGACCTGAGCCAAGGCAGATGCTTAACCGACTGAGCCACCCAGGCATCCTTATAAGGGACTCTTAAGGATAGAAAACAAACTGAGGGTTGATGGAGGGAGGTGAGTGGGGGATGGGCTAGATGGGGGTTGGGTATTAAGGAGGGCATTTCTGATGAGCACTGGGTGTTGTATGTAAGTGACGAATCCCTGAATTCTACTCTGGAAACCAATATTGCACTGTATGCTAACAAAATTTAAATATAAATAAATAAATAAACAAACAAACATAAAAAGAGAGGGTAGGGTCAAGCGCTATAAATGTCTTAAATATTTAGTTATATTTAAATATTCCTTATAACTTAAGGTATTAAGTTGAATAAAATTGGTCAAAGATGATGTTCAATTTGTGGCATCTTTTCGTCAGTTCTAGGAAACTTCTGATGATTTGTGGTGCCTTTTACTTCGGAGGCCCATCTACTCTCCCAGTGAGTTTGTGGCTAAACTTGAGCCTAGAATGAGCATGTAAAAGGCCCTCCTGATGAAAGTCCAAGAGGCACCTTGATGGATAATGTGTAGTGTTTCACAGCGTGAGTCACTAGGGTTTCGAAGCAACATCAATTTGGACATAATATGTTTCTATGGTTTCCACATTTATCACTCTCTGCCTTGGTAATGAGCACCAATAAAATATGACCTGAGTGGATTATAGCAAGAGAAAACTCTGAAAAAACACTCTTTATAGTTTCTTCTCTTGTAAAACACTCGGCTGACTGCTTTTGCTAAGGCCATCCTATATTTTACTGTACAGAGCAGTCTGAGGTCATTGGCTCTCAGTATTGCAGGGGGTTTCTATGCTGAAATCCAGAATTATTATGTGCCTTGCCTGGGTCATTAGAAAAGATATCTGCCTAGGAACTAGAGGAAAAAATATGCTGGAGAGTGGCATAAACAGGAAAGTGCCCAGTGTTGCCAATGTCTATGCAATGCATGGAATGCACAAAAACCTGCACCTTTTATGGATCAGTAACAGATGGAGCTGTCAGGCAATGGTTAAAAAAGAAAAAAGTAGTGGGCACCTGGATGGCTCAGTTGGTTAAGCGACTGCCTTCGGCTCAGGTCATGATCCTGGAGTCCCGGGATCGAGTCCCGCATCGGGCTCCCTGCTCAGCAGGGAGCCTGCTTCTCCCTCTGACCCTATCCCCTCTCATGCTGTTTCTCGCTCTCTCTCTCAAATAAATAAATAAATAAAATCTTTAAAAAAAAGAAAAAGTAATATAAGTGATCCTCCAAAGCTGTTTGAAGAAGAGACACGCTGCATTCAACTTTCAGCTCCTTAGCGTTGGGTTTGGTGATAGAACAAACGGGAGTAGTTTTTCATGATATGATGGTTTATAGATCACTTAGTCATACAGAGGTCCCTTTGTGGAAGACTCAACATCTAGTTATGTTTTCTGTGCCGTGTGTGGCCCCTTCAATGATCAGAATTCCCAGTCTGTATTTCCTTTTAATAAAAAGTGCACCACGTGTGGGAAGAACAGGCTTGCTCCCTGTTATACCAAACCCCACATACCCCTCTCTCCCTCTGCTCTCACCTGGCTTGACTAGCAGCTGCCTCTCAGCCTCCCTCCCCTATTGGGTGAAAGAGTTTACCGAAGAGTTTACCGGCGGGCTCTTTGGTGCCTGTCCTGGTGGGAGAAAGTGGCAGGAAGGAGTTTGTATCTCCAGCATTTGGCAGAGCCATACAGACAACCAGGGAGTCCCTGCCCCTCTGGGGGGCAGTGACACCTGACAACGGGTATCTTTGCTCCTTGGCTTCTGCTGGCTGTTGACGCCTGAGTCATACACAGAAAATCCCTGGCAAAAAGTCATACAGTCCTGTTTATCCGCAACATTTGGGAAACCCCTCTAGTGACTATGGTTGACAACTCTTGGAAACCTAGTTCATTTTCATTTTTTTTCCTCCAAAGAAAATGAGAGAGAGAGAAAGAGAAGATAACTAAGGTTCAAGGCTAACGAACAGAGGTTGTACGGCGATCATGATAAGTCCTATTCATTTTCGTGTTCAAATATCTTGGAACGCAAAGGTTGAGTCCCAGAATAGGGAAGCCATCTTGTTTTGAAATTCTTCAAATGTCTATGTCCAGATAGGGAGCTCTAGTCATGGCCAAGATGTCTATTCCATCACTTGGGAGTTGTGCCACTGCCCTGAGCAATTGACTTGACATCTTTCTATCACAGTTTCCTTGTCTGTAAAACTGAGATAATGATGCCTACTGAGAAGCTTAAATGAAATAATGCATCCAATACTTTGGCATATGATAAAAATTCAATAAATGTCATTTATCAGTATTATGATTGCAGGGGAATAGCATAATATTTTTTCTAATTACTACACATTTCCTGGCTGTTCTATGCATAGACTGCTTTTGTTCAGGAAAAAAAAAAATAACCTTCAAAAAGTGCTTTTATTTCTCCAGGGGCTATTAAAATGTCTAGTCCTATTAAAAAGATTTTTACTTTCTGCCCAACAGACATGCTCAGAAATGGAATGGACTCTGGGGCAGTTGGGGCTGTGGGTTTAATGACATCAGATATGTAACAACAACTACTTTGGGCAAGTCTAGAAATACCCTCTGCCCTGCCTGAACCACATGGCAAGCCAAAATCAAGCAAGCTACACAGCGAAGAATTGATTTTTGGGCTCTTGGGTCTGTTTTCATTAATTCATTTTTTTAAAAAAGGTTTTTACTTATTTATTTGACAGAGAGAGACACAGAGAGAGAGGGAACACAAGCAGGGGGAGTGGGAGAGGGAGAAGCAGGCTTCCTGCGGAGCAGGGAGCACGATGCAGGGCTCGATCCCAGGACCCCGGGATCATGACCTGAGCCGAAGGCAGACGCTTAATGACTGAGCCACCCAGGCACCCCTGTTTTCATTAATGATTTATCAATTACATACTGAGCATTTAATTTTTATTTTTAATATTTAATTTTAATTAATATTTATTGACTTCTATAAGTGAAGTGTTGTAGGATAGCTGCTTTGGGACTGTACAAACATGTATAAGACACAGTGTGGTGACCCACAGGAGCATTTGCTTAGCAGAAAAATTTACATGCAAAAAAATAACTACAATAATTGTAAAGTAGGTGTGGAAACTCCTATCAGAGTGATTTTTTTTTTCCCACAAAAAAAGTTTGGATTTTGCTGGATATTTATTCATTGAAGAAAAAGGCATTCAAGAAGGAGAAATGACATAAACAAAGGTGTTAAGATTCTAAACGCGATTACCGTGATAACAAAAGATGACTAATTTACATTGTATACGATGTGCTAAGATATCAGTATACTTATAGATGCATACACATATGATCAAATGGTTGCTAGAGAGTGTCTCACACTTCCCTAACAGGAATGAAGGGCTTTCTGGTCTGGGGTCACCTCTAGCTACAGTGTCTGGTGGCAGGTGACTAAGTGAACGTAGGTCTGGTCTGGTCAGCTCCTGGGATTTATCACCTCAGAACCATCCCCTGAGGTAAGTAGTGAAGATGTTGTTATGTCCACTTTACAGGAGGTAAGAATAAGTCACAAGAGATTGAAATGACTAAACCAGGGGGACTTGGTGAGTCATTTTCAGAGTTCAGAGTATCCAAATCTTGCTTGGCTGACTTCCAATGCACTTCAGTCTCAAATCCAGGTTGTCCCCTTTTTGGCTGTAATACTTCATGTTGTTGATTTTAGAGTAGAAGGCAAAACCTTTATGTCCAGAGATCGCTTTAAGAGGTTAAAGTAAGTGGCAGCAAGCCCAGTGTTCTTGGGCTACTTGAACTGCGTGTAAGTTGTAGAAATGTTGAAGACTATAGTTGTGCTGGTATTTATTTTTGAGAAGCTATAGGGGTTGCTCTAAAGGACTTGGGAGAATCCAAGAACCTGAGCATTCAGAATTCATAGGTCATAGAACTTCAGAAGTGGGAGAAGCTTTGAAATCATCTAATTCCTTTATTTTACTAATGAGGAAGCTAAGGCAGAGAGATCAGGTGAATTGCCCAAGTTATATGGAGAGTGGAGTAGGGGGACAGCTAGGTCTCTTTTCCCTTAACCTACTTGTATCAGTCAGGATTCTCTAGAGAAACAGAATGAGTAGGATACACACATACACACACACACAAATTTTATATATGTGTATATATAAATATACACATTTATATAGAGATTTATATATAGGATTCATATATTTATCTATACATATATATATATATATATATATATATATATATATATATACATGTGGAAATTTATGTATTATGAGAATTGGCTCACATGATTATGCAGCCTGAGAAGTTCCACGATCTGCAATCTGCAAGCTGGAGACCCAGGAAAGCCAATGGTGTAATCTAACCCAAGCATGAGTTCAAAGGCCTGAGCACCAAGGAATCCAATGGTACAAATCCAAGTCCAAAGGCTGGAGAAGATGAGATGAGATGCCCCCACTCGAGCAGGGAGGTAGAGAGAAACAAAAAAGGTGGCAAATTCTTCCTTCCTCTGCCTTTTGTTCTATTTAGGCCCTCAACAGGATGGACGTGCCCACCCAAGTTGGGGAGAGCATTAGATTTACCGGGTCCACCAACTCAAACAATCATCTCACCTAGAAACACCCTTGCAGACATACGCAAAGCTAATGTTAAATCTGGGAACCTGTAGCCAGTTCAGTTAACACATAAAATTAACCATCAAACCTATATTCTGAGAGAGAACGAAAACCTATATTCTTCATCCTTTAGAGGAACTATTAAAAGTGGCAACAGATGAGATGGGAAAATGAATGGATTAGGGAACAGAGGAGGCTGAGCTGAGGATAGCTGTGTGTGAACAGAGGGGAAGTTTTTCTATAAACAAATCCTGGGACATTTGCTACAGTTGGTACACAAATGAGAAATTATAAAGAGTCCTGACTCCCCCTGGAAACACCATCTTCAATTTTACCATGTTCAATTTTATCATGTCCCTCTACATATGAGGAAGTAGAAAAAGGTTAAGTGGTCTTGAATATGTCTGAATTTTTAACTTATAGTGACTGAGAAATCACCAAATTTTATTCAATTTAAATGGAATTGGTTGAATCAAGTTTCCTACATAAGACAAATTAAGGGGTTCAGAGTCATATATTAAAAATTAGTTTTAGAAAAAAAAGTTATGGCTGAGCAACACCTAAGAATATTATGGTAAAAGTTCATATTTATAAGATTTCAGGTAAAAAAAAATCTTGCAACTTAAAAAAAAAACTTTTAAAACTTCTGTTCTATTAAAGAAGATTGAAAATTCCTAGTCTGTGCCTACCGAGAAAGGTAGCGATTTGCCCAAGGTCACGAAAACTAACTGGGGCTAGAGCAAAGACATGACCTGGGAATATTTCTATCCCTCACTTTTAGAATTTGTGCAAAACAAAGGAATGCCAGATGTTACTAGGTGTTGAGTGGGGTAGAATCCTTTTGTATGCACACCATCTTCTTTGTGTGAGGTACCTTGGGGCAGATATTCTTAGTGAAGCCCCTCTTGGTGATGCCTGTGTAGGTTGGAGAGACATTTACTGTCCTGGGGGAAGAACAGACCAAGACCTCCAACCACTTGAGGAAGGCTGCCCTCCCTAAATCCTAAAGAGAAGGTGCATCAGTTTGCATAGGAATCCCTGGGGCTTTAGAGAAGCAAAGGAAAAGCAATAGGATAAACTGCACTGGTTACCTTGGTACAATAAAAAGGCCTTGAGTGTTAGGCAAGAAGAATCCATTCAGATTATGCAGATCTGGTCTCCAGCAGTAGAGCCTGGTGTCCACTTTGTATGTGCATTGACCAGATTTTGTATTTCTCCCCTCTGTCTGACCCACCAACTGTCCTCTGGAACAAGTAACCACGTAGTGTTCTTGGTTAAGTTGGTAGGACGGAACCTGATTAAAGTGAGCTGGGTATTTTTCCAATAAGAATTGTAGGGCTTCAAAAATTAATTGAGAGGGAGGAGAAATTAAAAAAGGATGTGATCTTAAACTGCAAGCTGAAAAAAAGTGACTCATCCTGGCTACACATGAGTATCATCAGCTCAACTAATCTGTAGATAATTCTCGTTCTAAGATGCTGTAATCCAATATTTTAAAGAGCTCATGGACTTTAAACGTGTTGGCCAATGTTATGCTGAAATAGACAGGCATGGGAAGAATACATTAGAAAAAGTGAAAGAAGAAATTTAGTGAATCTTCAGAGAGCAGCCTCTATTATAATTATTTAATGAGCACCTAATTTTGAATGAAAATATAATGTACTTAAAATAATGTTTTACCTTAGTAGTTTTGGCCAATTATTCTTATCCACTTTCTCCATTTTACTGACAAGAGAATGCCATTTAGTGTACAGTTAAGTAAACAAAATAATCTCTTGCACATGTATTCTCCTTAACTTTTGAAGGAGCACCTTATTTTTGACCCCCATGTGGTACATGAACAGCACATATTCAAGGTTGGCTACACAACAAATAGCATCTGGTAATAATTAAAGTACAGTTATAGAAATAATATATAAGGAGATCACTTGTGACCTTGAAATAGCCTGCCAGTGATTGGCATTATATCTGTACTTATTCAATTATTTCCATTATTAACTTTGCTGCTGGCTCCCTTTGGAACTCAAAATAAATCATCTGTTGTGTATCGATTACCTTCCTCAATAAAGTAATGAATAGTGTTATCCTTAAAAACCCACAAAAAAGAAAAAAAAAAAACTCAAACTCCTTTTCCATAGGCTATGGTGCCTTTTAGAGGCAAATGTCTCAAGCAGAAATGACAGAAAGAACCCCTTTGTAACATGAGTAGTTCTGTGGGAAAAAATAGGTCTCCTTGTGACCCAGGAGATAGGAAGAAACCTTATGAAGGAACTCCCTGGACTTCACAGAAGACACCTCTTTGGGGGAGCCGAGTTTGAGTATTCACAGGAAACTGTGTGTAATACACTTCTACAAATACCATCTTGGCTAGTGGGAAGAGAAAGGTATACATGATAAAGTCACAGAGAAATGTAATGAAGGCTTGATTGGGCAAATATGTTATGTCTAAGCATTCCTTTGCTTTTTAGACTCTGCAGTTTTGGCCCCATAAAGATAATTTAGGGTGTTGGCTTCTTCCTTGGCTAGTTTATGGGCCCAGATAATGTACCTCTACTCTGACCTCACCTATTAACATGCTAATTAGCTTTTCCAATCCAGTTCATAGCTATGTGCACAATAGCCATTGTGACTTTGAGATAGATGGCCAAGTTGGTTTTCTCCACTCCTCTACCAAGCGTCTGCTCAACACTTCTCAGAGGGACCATATAAGTCAGATAATTGAAGAGGTCCCTGATAGCTTTGCTCTGTTCTTCCTTACATAATTACTTTTTTGGCGCCCATAATTTAGGACCACTCAGTGGGTTAAATGAGTGCGTGGAAGTGAATGAAACCCCATTCAAAACCCCGTTCATGGAAATAGACTTGAAATACGGAATTTATAATGCATGTGGCCAGACAAAAGCACTCTGCAAACCAACTAAGGGCTTGAGCTTCTCATTGAATAGCTCCATTTCACTTTCACTGCCCTTCTTGTGCTGAAGGCATGAGCAGCCTTTCTGGTGCATGTCAGCAATACCACTTCATGGATCTGACGTCCAAACCAGATTACTCATAAACTCCAGCCATACTTCTTCTGTGCTCTCCATGGCCTGTCACACATAATTTATTCTAACACATAAATTCATATTTGAAGATTTAAGGACATATGCTACAACTCCTTGGAGGACTGATGACTGGTACAATCAAAGCAGGTGCTGACCTTGTTGTGGAATACAGGATTTGGAGTGAGAAACAAGCCCCAGCTTTTCCTTTTGTGACTGTGATTTCTTCCGTATACTGACTTGTGCCAACCATAGACCTCTGAAGGTCAGCTTCATCCACTGGTCAACTTTAGTACTATATTGCTGGATAATGTAACAAGGAAATATATTACTAGATCTCATACAGTTTGCTATGTGCATTTATACTACATCATTTCAAATGAACAACAGAAACTCATCCACTCTTCCCAGAAGCTGGATTTCTGCAGCTGTCAGAGGGGCTCCCATGCCTGTTTCCTGGGAAGAGCTCAGGGACATGGGAGTTCGGTCTGTGGAGCACAGTCAGGGTCTTAGGCTCCTTCCCACAAATACATACACTCTAAGGGGGAAAGGCCAAGGATTTTGGAGAGGTGTAGAACCAACCATAGAGTCACCACTCCAGTCCTTGGATCTGTGCCAGCCCTCCACTCCTAAGTAAATGTGGGATAATGTATTGTACTCTTCACAGGCAAAGCAGATCATGGAAATTATTTTATGAAAAGTACCTGGGAGTTCTGCCAAGCTCATTTTTGGTTCATTATACCATTTATTATTAATACATTATCACATAATGATCACTTGGTCTGATTTTTTTACCCCATGCATACAGTGGTAGTTTTCCCCTTTTCTATGCATGCAGACAATGTAACTGAATCATAATCAATGCTCAATTTTAAAATTTGATCATCTGAATATTGGCAGAAAGAACCATCTTGATGAATGCAGGTCTTCTGAGAAATTCTTAACTTACTTTTTCACAAGGCTCACTTTTCATAAGGTAGAGAAAAGAAAAATAAAATTACCGTTATGGACTGAAGTCTCAGCAACTGGGAATAAAATGTGAGGTGAAGGGAAATGGTAAAGAACATTGGGAGAAAGTAACAATGTCATCTTAGTTTTCGTAATAAACTTGTAGGGAAATAGAGAGAAAACACAATACACAGGTTTTTAAGTTATCAGAGAAAAAAAACAGGAACAATTCCACAACTGGAGGTTTTAAAAATTAAAGACAACTCAAAAGGAATGAGATTCTCAAAACATTGCAATGATACAATCTTGGAAGACCTTGATAATAAGGCAGTTTAAGGAAATAGTGCAATAGGAAAAGGCTCACTACTTCCAAAAGTGGTTAGATCAGAAAAAGGAAGGGCCAGTGCATAAAGAAGAATCAATTTTTACAGACCCATATGGTGCAGTGTTTACAAAAGGGACTAAAGTACGGCCCTATTTTATTCACCTTCGCAACTCCAGCACCCACCACGTTTCTTTCATTACTCTACTTGGAGAAATATCCCAAGTTCTTATAAGTTGCTGATGAGATCCCAGCATCATTGTTGACAACGTGGGATGACACATGGAGAATGACAGAGGTGTCAAAAGGTGTAAAAATACTGTGGCAGAGACATCTGGTTGCCTATCCCAATAGCTAGTCTCCTTTTCTTCTTTAGTAACAGAACTACAGTGACCTAAAGAGAACTAACTAAATTGATTTCATTTGGGGGCAATGTTTTCAGTGAACCGTATGCATTTCTCAGCCTCTCTTCCAGCTTCCTATGGCCATGTGACAATATTCTGGTCAATGAAATATTAGGACAGGTGTTAATATGATTTCTGGGTTGACCAAGATCCCTGTGCTGGAAAGAGTGGTTCTGTCATCTCTTTGCTGTTCTGACTACCGTCTTCCTGTAATGAAGCCATCTTGGACCATAGCAGAGTCTGAAGGAGGGAAGTCACATGCTGAGAATAGTGAAGGTGGCAATTAAAACCTGGATTCTTCATGGCTCTGTGGAATGTCTGCCTCTGAACTGTCTACCCCAGATTTCTCTTATTTCAGAAAAAACAAAACAAAACAAAAAAACAAAGAAACACGTCTATCTGGATGAGATTATGTTATTAATAGAGTATCTGTCATACAGCTGAACCTAATCCTGATAAAATTTCCAGAAACTACAGATGGGTTTCAAGGACTAGAGACAAGTGAGTGTAAATCCCAGGAAAAACTCTTTAAACGAATTCTAAGTCACGTTGAAAGTACTTAGGGAAGGAAATGGTGCTCTATAGAAGATAAGACACATTCAAAAAGGATAATTATTGCCAAATTACCTTCATTTATTTGGAACTTGTTATCAGATTAGTAGTTTTCATCTAATAGCAAAAGCTTGGGAAAGATTTACTACTTGCCAGGTGTTATTTTAGGTACTCTACATGTATTATCTTTTATAATCATCACAACAAGTGCTATTAAAATCCTCATATTGCAAATGGTGAAACTGAGGCACTGGGGTTTAAATAACCAATCCAATGATGGAGACAAGATACAGCCCAAGTAGCCTAAGTTCAGAGGTCACCCCAACGAGTACACCACACTGTCCTTCAGAGGATAGATGTAGATGAGTCTATTTCAATTTTGAGTGCCACTGGATATAATCGCATGATAGTCTGATGGAAAAATGTGAGATGCACATTTAAATAAATTCAAGATGCTCAACCAATGTCAGCCTGGAATTCTCCTGATACTTGTCAAGGTGTCCTACTCAATCCACTCCTGTTTAGAATTTTAATGGCTGCAGACACAGAAGATATATTTCTCAAATACGCGAGACACAAAATAAGTTTAGCCTGGAAAAGAGAAAACCCATGGAAACATGGGAGGTCTCATCAAATAATTATTCCATAATTTTAGAGCTTTAGCAGCCTCCAACATCATCAGTTTAACAGCCTTGCTGGAGGCAAGAAGGCAAAGTGGCATAAGACCTACAAAGATATTTTGCAATATTGCAAGGGTTGACAATATTTTGAAAAATTACATGTACACTTACCCTTTAATCCAGAAATTCCATTTCTAGGATATTACTACAAAGGTACACCAGTGAAAATAAAAAAAGCAACAAAAGAGCACAAATTCACAAAGCTTTCAATTGTATACTAATTACATATAACCTAGTTTCCTTAACAAAATTATAAGGAAAAAAATTAAAATGAAATGGACAAGGGGCACCTATAGATCAAAAGAAACTTAACTAATTATAACGACAGGCCCTTATTTGCCTCCTGATTGAAGCAGAGAGAGACAGAGAGAAAGGTGGGGGGCAAAGTAGGGGGTTGTACATGTTGGAGAAATGTGAACACCTCCTGTATAATTAAGATATTTAGGAATTATTTTTAATTTGGGAGAAGATAATAATGGTATTGGGGTTGTTACAAAGTCAGAGTCCTTGGATCTTAGAGAAACTGCAAATCATTACAGATGATTTGGCATGGTATCTGGGATTTGCTTCAAGACAAACCCAGGGAGGAGGGACACTGGGTGAGGACAAAGGTGAAATAAGATTAATCACAAGTGGATATGTTTACAGTTGGGTGCTAACTACCAGGAGTTTCCATTATCCTATCACATGGACTTCTGTATATGTTTGAAATTTTGCATTATAAAAATTAATAGTTAAACTGTATCTCTGTTTAAACTAAAATACTTCAATGTGTTAACAAAATTTTCCACTTGAAATGTACAGACGCAGATCTTTAAAAAGAAACTCACCAATGATATCCTTAGGGAAATACTGAATTTAAGCTCGGGTCATTCATTTGATTCTTAGCAGAGCTAAGAAGCAAATCTGGGGCTCTGGGAACTTACTCTAATGCTCTTTCTATTTTGTGGTTGACTTTCAGTCAGGGGGCACTGAGGTCAAAGGCAATGCACTGTCTTCTGGGTCGCTGGAGGGGAACCAATCAACCAAAGTTATACAAAAACATATCTTAACTCAAAATAACACAAATGTTTCCTACAATTGAGGCTCCTGGGCAGCACAATGGGCTTTTCTCTCGGCTCTGGACAGCCCCAGCCTGGGTGAATACCTGGGTAGAGACTTGAGGGTCCCCGATAAGGATGCTATAAAAAGAATTCCAGTATCAGCTCCGAGGCTGAACTAGGTGACCTTGTAGCTCCCTTTCTAGTTGATGATGCCATAATTCTATAACGAGACGATCCTTCTTGTTTCGACACATAACTCATAACTCTCGCTGGACCGCCAGCATATGCCGAGGGCAGCATCAGTACCTGACTTGAAAGAAAAACACTTGATTTTCAGAAACAAACTGATACAGTCCTTCAACAAGCTACAAACTTGAAGACTCAAATTATTAATGTAAATAATGCAGTTGTAGTAGTTTGGCTTTTATTACATATACTGAATTCCTTGAAAGTGCAAGGTCTTGGAAGTAGACCATAGAGAGTAAAGGAGGTCAGGCCCTGGTCCAAGTCCTGGGATGGCTCTGAGACCTCCAACCTCTGTTCCCCATCTGCTGGAAGCTGCCCATGACCCACCACCCTTGAGCAGTCTTTCCTGCAAGGATACTTGCTCCTAGACGAAGTTCTGAGACCCACCTTGTAAAGTCTGTAGAGCCGAGTGTGAGCTAAAAGCTACATGTCACCATTCCCAACCGTTTTTCTTAAAGCTTTATTTCAACCAGAATGAAAAGATTTATTTCTCTTAAAAAAAGAATTTCTAGGGCGCCTGGGTGGCTCAGTCAGTGAAGCGTTTCCTTCGGCTTGAGACATGATCTCAGGGTCCTGGGATCTAGCCCTGCATTGGGCTCCTTCCTCCCCAGGCAGTCTGCTTCTCCCTCTCCCTCTGCCACTCCCCCACCCCACCCCACCCCTCGCTCATGTTCTCTATCTCTCTGTCTCTCAAATAAATAAAATCTTAAAAAAGAAAAAAAAAAAAGAATTACTAGTGTCAACAAATAAATGGGGGTGGGGGAGAATTGAGGTGGGCCTTCTGAAATGACAGTATAACCAAGCCATTTATTCTGGGGATTGCTGAGAAAAGCTAACCACATGGTCTACACCAGAATAGGTCAAGACCCTGCTGCCTCAGGCCAAAGGTGGATGCCATCCAGGACCTCAGAGTTAGCCTTGCAAGGACAAGAAGGATGTGATACTAGCCTTCCAGAGATCCATGAGGGAGTCCATTTGGCCCCTGTTACACTATTAGCTACTCTCCCTCCCTCTCTCTCTCTCTGGTTGTCAGTGACATGAATCTCGGCTCCATTCTACATGGAATATTTCTGATCTAATTCTAATAGCCCCTATACTTCAAGAGATGGATATAAACACCAGATGGATATTACAAGAAAATTGGATTGCTCTGTGGTGAGTGAGATATAGAAAGGCCTTTTCCCTACCAAGCAGTAGACAAAATTGTAACAATAAGTTGTGTTCGAAATAAAATGGTTCATAGATCAGAGGTGACACTGCCTTTTATAAAGCATGAAATTGTTCCTTCTGTTGGGTAGAATGAGGATAAAAAAATGAAAAAGAACACAAAGAGTCTGCTATCTATTGGGTTATGATCTGCCTTAATTCACAAATATGTACCTGTATCTCTATCTATGAATATAGCAATAAGGTTCTTCAAAAAGTCTACATATTTAATATGTTTCCATGCTTGATGCAGAGCAAATCTGTTTTGTCCCTGCAGACAAATTATCCTCAGCTCTAGAGTTCTATAGGGTTAACTTCATACAGTCACCTGCTCAATTCCCAACGTGATAGATGAAAGTGTTCTACACCCACTCCTCCATTATATCTCCTCTTTTACATCTCAGGCCATACATTAACGTGCCCTTGACATTGTCTTTCAGTTCACTCTTCCCTCTTCTTTAATCATTTCAGCACTGAACTCACGATTTCGCTTCTTGTACCACCTCTGCCAACATTCTTGGTGCCCTGACAAGTTTATGACCATTCTGGAACCTTACCATTTAGCACATTAACACCTTGTATCGAAATTTTTACAAACACATTTTTATCCATCTGGACACTATAACTATAACAAACTTTGCATTTCCCTTACAGAGACCATAAAAGCGTGTTGCCGGTAATGTGAGCTTGCCCAATATCTGCTTTGACCCCATTTGTGGTGAGACAGCTTTGATCTTGGACTCACGCTTCCCACCATCCCCATCACCTTAATCCTCCCTATAGGCTGGCATCTATCAAGGCTACCATAGCAGAAGAGGGCTTTGAAAATGTAATAAGGCTGGGAAGGAGATGTACTTTTAGGAAAACTTGTGAGAAAACTGGCAGGAAGCTAATCTTGGTGCAAAATGTCTGCTCACCCCTGTCTCTCCTCCCACAGGCCAGGTGACCATGAGGGACCTGCCCTCCGTGACAGTCTCCAAGCTTTCAAAGGCCTCTGTCCAAAGGTGGATCGAACACTTAGTCACTCATCCCAGGGGCAGAGGCAAGCGGTGGTAGCTGGGATTGTTATTTATTTTTAGTTTTTTGTTCAGTGGGTGGTGATCAGGCTATAAAGAGGTTGCCAGGAAAGGGCATGCCTGGTGAGGAACTGGGGCCTCTCTGTCCAACAATGGGGCTCGCTAAGGCCCTAGGACCATAGATGGAGCTGGAGGGCAGGTTGGAATAGGTAAGAGAAGTTATTTTCAAATCAGCACCATCTCATGGATTTTGAATGTATTATTCAACATTATTAAACGTCCTCTAGGGTTCCATATAAGCATTGAACCAGCTAACAGTTAAACCTTTATGTCCCAAAGTCAGTAATGAGTATTGGGATTATAATTACAAATAGCTCCATCTCAAGGTCTTGGTGAAGTACAGTTTTGGATGAAGAAGGATTGAAAAGGAAAAGGAGATATTTCTAGAAGAAGGTGCCATAACACAGCTCTGGGCCAGTTTGTTGAAAGCTAATTTACTAAAATTAACTTCATGAATGATCAATAGCCTGAGTCTTTGAGGGCTTTGTTTATAAATTTTAGTTTAGTTCCTGCCCCTACCTCTGCCTCACCTTGTCCCTGGCTGTAAGCTTGACCCTGCCTCTCTAACAAAACAGCCTGGGCAAACCTCTGAGAGGGGGCAGGAGAAAGCACAGGGCAAGGATAAAACAAACTTTTTAAATGTCCCCAAAGTTCTGCAAATTGAGCATTTGGCAAATTGTGTCTCAGTAAATTGGTGGCTCAGTACATTGACTTGCCTTCCCCAAAGCAGAGCTATCTCCTTCTTGTCTCTCTCTTTCCTGGCAGAGGTTCCTGTCTCTTTAACACTCAGTTAAAATAAGAAGGGAGGACATCTGCAAAGACATGCATAACCAACTATGCATGCACGCACACCTGTATGCCCAAACCGGTTATGGGGTTTGAGACACCAGGTGAAGAAGGACTTCTGAAAGGTCATCTCTTTCCCCCATGCCTCACCTTATGTTAGGCCACCTTGGGAGCAAAAGTCACCAGAATTCTTGTGTTTAGTCTTTCTGGCCATGGTGGGTCTTTTATTTATTTTTAATTTTTTAGGTTTTATTTATTTACTTATCAGAGTCAGAGAGCACAAGCAGGGGGAGAAGCAGGCTCCCCGCTGAGCAAGGAGCTGGATGCGGGACTTGATCCCAGGACCCCGGGATCAAGACCTGAGCCAAAGGCAGATGCTCAACCAACTGAGCCACCCAAGCGTCCCGCATGGTGGGTCTTTTAGTTATTAAAGCTGAGTAACCAAATTTAAGCATTATTCCAACCTGGATCCCCATGCACAGTCTCTCTCTCTGATTTTCTTGGCTGTGAATCCTTCCCACTAAAGGTCCTGAGTCTCTATAAAAGCATCAGTCTATGCAAGGGGCATTGTTTCATCAAGTCTCAGATGTCTTAAATGCCAGAGCCTCCCACTGCATGGCCTTGTTTCTTTGGCTGCTACACACTCTTATCGTTTATTGTTTATATCAGAATCTAGGCCTGTTAGAAAGGTCCTTAAAGACAATCTGAGAAATTCAAAAGAAAACAGCAGAGGAATACAAATTAGAACAACAACAAAATACTATTTGTAACTTATAAAACTGGCAAAGCATACAAAAAGGAACTGTATCGGTGTTGGCTCAGAACTGATGAAAAGACAAATTGGAACCATGTTTCTGGAAGGGCACTTGCAAACACACACTATCTTAAAATATCTGTTCATCTTTAATTTCTCTGTTAGAAATTTTCCTAAGGAAATACAAATGTATATGAAGACTATTATCCCAGTGCTGTTTACCACTGTAAAAAAAAAAAAAATGGAAATAGTCTTAATGTCCTTCCTTATGGTATGAACTGAATGTATTATGTGACATTTATATGACATATGACAAGGTATACTATACAGGTATTAAAGATTGCCACAATATATTAAGGAAGGAAAACAGATTATAAACCAGTATGTGTACTATTGTAACACTTTGTAGCATAGCATTTAAAATGTTAGAACAGAGGGCCTTCAATTCATACACTAAATTCAATAACAGTTACCTCCAGGCTAAAGGATTATGGGTGAATTTTATCTTTTATTTTCCAGATCTCTACTTTCCAAATTTTCTACAGTTAACATGTCTTCAGTGAAGTAAGCCGGGTTTTGACCTCTTTCTTGTTTTTCTTTAAAAAATAATTTCATGATTTTTCCTTATGGTATAATTAGGAAGGGAAAAGGATAAAACAAACAGCCCTACTACCCTACCAAAAAGAACTCCATACCTTTTGTCTCCCTTTAAGCCAGACTCTTCCGTAGAATACGGTATCAAAAACCATCATCACCGAGGCATTTGAGGGAAATTGAAAACAAAACAAAGCAAAACGCACACACGCACAACACACAACCTTAAAAGGTAAAATAGCCGCAAGATGGAACTGATTTCAAAAGAAGACGATCAAACAATATCCAGGTCCCTGCTTGTTCTCTAAACTTAAGCTTTCTGTTTGCTAAGCCCAGTAAATTCGGGAAGGGGCTGGTTTCCTCCCTCCCTCCCTCCCTCCCTTTTAAAAACAAGCCGTATTCACGCGGGAGCAAGGTCTGATGTGAGGCGCTGGGAGGACCCCTCGCTGCAGGATGGGGGAGAGAAAATGCAGGGCAGAAAAGATCCACGGTGCACGTCAAACACCTGGCCTAGCGAAGGCACATGGGAGCTGCTCAGGAAAGGGTGCCTATAATAACTATTATTATTTAGTGTAAAAAAATTAAAATCAGGACAGCCCCTTTTGGAGAACAAGCGGAGCTAGTGTCATTGTGGGCAGCCGACAGCTCTACACAGCAGCAAGTCAACCAGAGCTACTGAGCCGTTTCCAGGGTTTCACGGGAAGGACGAAGAGCCCTGAGAGCCCATCTCCCCTCAGGGAAAAGGGGCCACACGGGCCCCAGAGGTGCCTCTCTGCCCCGACTCTGGCCTGCGTCAGCACCTGCCGGCGGGGCGGTCACCCGGCCGCGCATGCGCCCTCGGCGTTGCATAATCGTCCCGCGCGCTGGTCGTAGGCTCCCTCTGCTGGAGAAACGGGGAAACGGCGCTTTCGCCGCCCTCGGCTCCTTGCTCCAAGCTTGCTTTCTCCACGTGCAGTGGTCTTTTCTCATCGCGCCACCATCAGAAGGGAATTCTCTGCCCAGGAAGAGAGGCAATGAACTTTCACCCCGCAGCATAAAGCATCCACTGGAGCATCAGTCAGTAGACACGTCCTCAAGCCTCGCGCTGAGGACCTCTGTCTGACAGAGCAGAGCAGGGCCCCAGCCTTAGTGCCCCGGGGAAGGGGAGAAGGGGGGCGGCCTTAAGCCCGGGCTGCGGCTTTGCAGCCCCCTCTTGCTTTCAACGGCGCATCCTATCACAGAAGCAGAGGGACCCGCAGACTGCAGGGATGTCCTTCGCTTTCTCCCCCCTTACTCCAGTCCGGACAAACTGCCTGTCGCTTCCACAGAATTGCAGTGATCGCCCTTGACGTGAGAATCAGCTAGCAATAAGAGTATCAGAGGGTGGGCGCCTGGGTGGCTCAGAGGTTAAGCGTCTGCCTTCGGCTCAGGTCATGATCCCAGGGTCCTGGGATCGAGTCCCGCATCGGGCTCCCTGCTCCTTGGGAGCCTGCTTCTCCCTCTGCCTCTCTCTCTCTCTCTCCCTGTCTCTCATGAATAAATAAATAAAATCTTAAAAAAAAAAAGAATATCAGAGGTATTCAGGCTTGCCTCTAACTTGTCCTGGCAAAGTTTTACGACCACTGAGCTTGGGGGGGCTGTGGCAGCCCCCAATTTCCCACACTGTGGTGCGCTTGCGCTTCGGAACGGCGGTATCATTGTTGTTGAGCCGCGAAAATGTTAACGATACTGTCGCCTTTCCTTTGCTCAGGACGTGACAGATGTGACACGTCTCTCACCCGAGCCGTGGCTCCGGTGTGCCCGGGGTTAAGTAGAGACTGAGGGGCTGACAGTGTCCTGCAGGCGAAAAACGCGGGCCCCCAGAGTATTCTCTCAGAATCTTTTAGGGAATCCTTGGCATTTAATTTTGGCCGAGTTATTTATGATCGTGTCTTCTCATGGTCTCAACCCTGGCTGCACTTTAGAATCACCTAGGGAGCTTTTAAAAATCGCTGATGTTCAGGCTCTGCCCCGGAATAATTAAGTCAGAATCTCTGGGGAGTGGAGCCAGGGCATCTGTATTTTCTTTTTAAGATTCTGGGGTGACTACATGGATCAGCCAATGTTTAAAAGCACTGCCCTAGTCTTTACTTTCCTAGCTTGAAGGACATGACCTTACACAAAATAGGAACTCAGCAGTGTTTGATGAATGAACAAGTGAATGAATGAATGAATGGACAAAAGGACTGGGAAGGGCAAAAACAGGTGTATATTCTTTTATAACAACCATGCTAAAATACTGCCATTAGCAAATTAACAAATAACTAAGAGTTGGCCATACCGCAAAGGTGGTTCCGAAAAACTAGGGCTGGGAAACTCCAAGACAGGTTTAGGCAGATGGGTCAGCTGGCTAATGCTGATGGGAAAAGGCCCCAAAGCAACCCGTATTTATTGTTGGCACTGGCCTAGGAAAGTCCTCCCTTCCTGTTTGGAGGGTGAGGGAGGGAGGACAGCAGGGCAGGAAGAAGTGGGAGAGCGGAAGAATTCGGAGTCTCGTAACTGATTCTGAAGAGAGGATGGCAGGGCTGCCTGTGTTTCCAGGAGTGAATGTGCCAGAAGAGCCTTGCTGAGCACATGGAGCCTGTGGAACCTGGGGTGCCTGGGGGTGTTTGAAGCAGAGTACCAAGGTGCCGCGTGTTGAGAGGGGACAGGACGAAAACCCATCCAAGAGACTCAGGAACAAGAATATCCTTTCGGGGAATCTAGGCAAATCCAGCCTGCCGCCCAGACTAGCCGGTGAACTCACTGAGACCAGAAAGAGTATCTTTTTCAAACCCTTTCTGGAAAGTTTCTATTTCCCCACATACACGGAAGTGGACTGGCTTCTCAAGTGAGTGTAAACAACAGGGGAACTAAGAGAATAATGAAGGGCAGAATCCATGTTCAATGGGATTGCAAACAGTTAAATTCATGCCGTGAAGTACGGCACCAGATGGAGCCCTTCTGGGGCAAGTGTATCGCTAGAAAAGAGCCAAGTGGGGAAGACATGCACAGAATGAAAACAGGTCTCGGCTAGCACTAGGCTGGCCCTCAGGGATTGTATCTCCAGGCTTAAAGCTGACCAATTTTTCATAAACAACTAAGATTGTTTCCTTTCTCATTTTTGGATTCAAAATAGAATTAATAGCATAGAATTTCTGTTAATGCTTGAAGCAAAACAATATGTCTTGTTAGTCACTTCAGAATGACCTGCTTCATATTTCAGTGGAATCCGTTCTCTCCCCAGCTAACGTTTGAAATATAACTGGTGCATTTAATGCAACAGAATAGTTAGGTAAATGTGGAAGCTCTTAGGTAAAAGTGGAAGGAAAAAAGTTCTTTTTCTATCCTGGGTTGGGGGAGAAGGCTTTGGTGAGGTCTTGAATACTAACAAATATTCCCTAATTTGACATTAAAAAGCCTTGCCCGGTCTAATAATTACATGATTCCACGTGACTCTGAAAGCTCAGACATTCTGAAGTTTCTCCTTCAGCCAACTTGGGCCTAACAGACGCTTTGGAGACCAGGCAGAAGGGTGGGAGCAAGGTTGCCTTCCCACGGAGTCCTCACTGCTAGCTGCTGCTTTCTAATTCCTCCGGGGTTTAATTCCCCTGGGTCCAGGGGAACAGATGAATGGGGAGTTTTGAAGGATTAGAGGCAGTTACAGTTGTCATCTAGTGCTGGTGACCCAGGGCCACACTAGATGTTTGAAGGTCTCTTGTGAGATGTTTGTTTACAAGTCTTTGGAGGTCCTCTCTCTGGAGACCTTGACCTAAAGCTCTCTACAAATGGGAAATACCTGTCACTTGTCATCTGGCAGTTAGCTGTGACTCCCAGCTCAGTCCCTGCGCTCCAATGCTCCACCCCTCTCTCAGGGTCATACTTGGCTCCAGGCATTTCTCAAAGGTGACTCTTGTCTAGATTATCTCCAGCCAGCTCCCCTCAGTGTTCATACTTCTTTTCTGAAAAACTCAAGCCTTTGCCTGCTTTTGTGGCTCATTCTCCTAAAATAGGTTTATGCACATGGCCTCTGACCTTTAGACTTTTCAAGCATATCTCCAAATTTAGTCCTTACATTCCTGGACACACAGGTGCAACTCTCTAAAGAGTCTCCTTAAAACCCCTTTCACTTGGGCTTAAGGTAAGGGGCGCCCATCCCTTTTCCCATGTTGGGAGGATTTAGGGAACATAACAACTAACTCCAGATACGTTCTCTGGACCTTTCCATCTTAATCTCTTATAAAATTACAAGTGAGATCAAGCACCTCACTTTAGAATATAGAGGTTGTTGGCACTTGCTACAGTTTTAAAATCTGTTTATAATTTGTATTAAACGCCTCCCTTTGAAAAGTGGGACCTAATTTCCTTGCCCTTGGGTGTGGACTGGACTTTGTGGCTTGTTTCTAGAAATAGAATAGAAAGGCAGTGATGATATGAGACTTCCAAGATGAGATCATAAAAAGGCATTGTCGCTTCCTGCTTACTCCTTTTCTTTCTTGGATCACTTGCTCTGGGGGGGAACTGCTGCCATATTGTGAGGATACCCCTGGAGAGGTCCATGTGGCAAGAAACGAAGCCCCCTGTCACCAGCTTTCTGAGTGAGCCATTTCAACAATGGATCTTCTATCCCAGTCGAGCTTTCACGTGCTGCAGCCTTGCCAAAATCTGGACTGCAGCCTCATGAAAGACCCTGAGCTAGAATCATCCACTTAAGTTACTCCTAAATTTCCAACCCACAGGAATTGTAAGATGTTAGAAAAGTCATAGTGGAGTGTGTGGGTGACTCAGTCAGTTAGGCACCTGACTCTTGGTTTCAGCTCAGGTTGTGATCTCAGGGTCATGAGATCGAGCCCCGCATTGGGCTCCACGCTCAGTGAGGAGTCTGCTTGAGATTCTCTCCCTCTGCCCCTCCCCCTACTTGCACGTGCATGCTCTCTCTTTAAAACAAATAAATAAAATCTTTTTTTAAAAAAGATTTTATTTATTTATTTGACAGAGAGAGAGATAGCAAGAGCAGGAACACAAGCAGGGGGAGTGGGAGAGGGAGAAGCAGGGTTCCCGCCAATCAGGGAGCCCAATGCGGGGCTCGATCCCAGGACCCCGGGATCATGACCTGAGCCGAAGGCAGACACTTAACGACTGAGCCACCCAGGCACCCCACAAATAAATAAAATCTTAAAAAAAAAAAAGAAAAGTCATAGTTATGCTTTTATTGCACACTCATGGCCTATAAAATAGTAACTTTTGAGAAGTACCAGGGAGGGTAACTTGTACTTGGCAGAAGCTGGCAATGCCCCTGCCCATATCCCCACAACACTTACCACTCCCCTCAGTTCTACCACTTTTTTCCTGTAAGCCAAGTAAGAATCTCTACCTGAGGACTTTCTCTGGCCCCAGGAACTTGCTCTCCTGAATTGGGGCCACCAGAATTACTGGAGAGTCTTTGCCTTCAGGAGCAGCTCTCCTCTGATGATGGGAAGGGTTGGTTGATAATACCCCAGGAGCCTCTCTGACTGGGGGCAGCTTTCAGATGTGCTCTCCACAGTAACTCAGGGGCCCCTAGTAGCCACTTGCTCACTGATGGCCCGTATTGGCTCCCATCCCTTCTGGGTCTCACTTTCCCAATCCATTGTGGAGTGGGATCATTTCCCACATAAATTGTTTGTACTAAAGTTCTGTCTCAGGATCTGCTTCAGAGGAAACCCGACCTAGATCACCTTCCCTCTGCCCCCCCTTCCCCCGGCCCACCCTACACCTTCTTCCCCTGAGGAAGACAGACTGAGCTGATGGGTGAGTTTGAGAAAAGGATTGGAGAGTGGGTGACTCAGCCAAGGCTGGGCTATCTTATCAGAAGTAAGTGTGTCAGGGTCAGGGTGTCCTGTCATTAAGAAGCCCACATCGCCTGTGTACCCAGTAACATAATTTCTAGGGCACACTCTGCCTTTGCAAAGGGCAATCTGAGATTTGGGGTTGGTAAGCTCTAGGGGGGTTAGATGTTTTAGGAAATCTGATTGTGGATGGAAATTAACCCATGCTTTCCAATCCTGTCCTCTCTTTGTAATAAACTGCTGATTCTTGCCATGATTCCTGTCTCTTTTTTCAAATTGTTTTAGTATCCAGTTAGGGTAAAGGAGACTGTTTTTTATTTGTACCCTAAAACTTCAACTACTTGCAAAATATAGGAGGTGAAATGTGTAATGTATGAACATTTTCAAGTAACCTGCAAAATTAATTGTCAAACATTATGCTGATTAACAGTTTTTTGTTTATACAAAGAAAATTTAAGAATCTTTAGTAAGCTGTCATCTTAAGAGTCCATCTCAGATAATCAAGCCCTACAAAAGACTGAAAGGGAAAAACAACATAGCAGGAAAGCAGGTTCATAAGCCATACATGTCTGCATCTAACACTGTTGAGAGAACACTGGAATAGGGTTCTGGAATGCTGTTGGGATTTAGCTTCACAGAATGCAGTATCTTTTAGCTTAGTATGAATTTGTTTTTGGCACAGTGGGAAGTCCTTAGTCATAAGCTTCTGGGTATTTTCTAGTCAAGATGGTGTTTAGCATTTACTTTTTAGCTGCTTTAAGCTGAATTCCACTGCACCCCCACATGTCCTCACTACCCCTCCCTCCCTAGAAACGAATAATTAGAAATGACAGATCAAGTTCTTAAAATTTTAATCAAAAGGATGTAGTTCACTCAAAATTTTATTTTTTTGAGAGAAGAACAGAACAAAAGAAAAAGAAAGAAAGAAGAAAAGGAAGGAAGGAAGGGGAAAGAAAAAAAGAGAAAAACAGAACAGAACCACACAGTAAAAACTAGAGCTGAATCTTTGGCTATATCAGCTTCCAGGAACAGAAACAGGCCTTTGATTCTGTTGGGTGATAGAGAACAGACATACCCGACAGACGGGAAAGAACCATAGCCAACGTCATGGTATAAAATTGGGAGCTGGGGTGACCTTCTCCCTCCAACCAATAAAAGGAGACTGAGAAACAAGGCTGCTCACTGTCAAGGGCAAGCTGCATGATGGGAAGAAAAGAGTAGTACAACCAATACCTGGGCCAAGCCGCCCGCCAACTTCATGCACAGACCTTCAATGTCTCTGGTGTCATTGCTAGAGAGGAGCACTGAACGATAGTAAAGGACCTAGCCAGAAAAGGAAGGGAGACAAAGGCACAGACGATTTCATTTAAGTTCAGCCTGCAAAATGAAGTTTGAACACAGGCCAGGAAAGCGATTGCTGGGAAAGACATCCGACAAAACCAACACAGAAACTCGAGTCATTTTCAACAAAACACAAGTAATAGAACACTCTGAATAGAATTAAAACATAACTGTGGGGGCGCCTGGGTGGCTCAGTCATTAGGCGTCTGCCTTCGGTTCAGGTCATGGTCCCAGGGTCCTGGGATCGAGCCCCGCATCGGGCTCCCTGCTCGGCGGGAAGCCTGCTTCTCCTTCTCCCACTCCCCCTGCTTGTGTTCCCTCTCTGGCTGTCTCTCTCCCTCTGTCAAATTAATAAATAAAATCTTTTAAAAAAAAATTTAAAACATAATTGTGTTTAATACCCAGACATTGTCCTAAGAACTTCACGTGTAGGACATCATTTGATCAAGACAATAGCGTTATGAAACAGGTACTGTTGTCCTCACTTTATAAAAGAGAAAAACCAAGATACAGGGAAGGTTAGGAAGTAACACTGGGACATCTTTTCACTGAGAGTGCAGAATTATAGATTAAACAAGGGTATGAAATCATAAAGAAGAACAACAAATTATGAAATCAAATAGAATGGAACAAGAAATTATGAAATTAAAAGAATGACATAATCATAGGTGGATATTAAAAAAAAATTGTAAATCTGGGGGGGGTAAAGATGGTCAAAGAAACATCCCCAGTAGAAAATAAACTTCAACAAGATATAGTTGACATGGATGTCTGGGCGGGTCAGTCAGTTGAGCATCTGACTCTTGATTTTGGCTCAGGTCACGATCTCAGGGTTGTGGGATCGAGCCCCGCGTCAGGCTCTGTGCTGGGTGTGGAGCCTGCTTGAGTTTCTCTCTCCCTCTCCCTCTGCCCCTTCCCTGCCTCTCTCTCTCTCCCTCTCCCTCTCTAAAAGAAGAAAGAAAAAGAAAAAGAAAAAAGATACAGTTGACAGATGACTGAGTGAAGTAGCACTGAGTCATTTACCTAAAACTTGACACAGCAAGATAAAAAAATCAAATGTATGAAACAGATGTTAACAGTCTGGTGAAAAGAAAGAGGGATTCCAACTTGGATCTCATAGAAAGCCCAAAAGTAGAGGCATGAGAGAATGCCTGAGAAAAACCGTTCCTGACACTCTATAAACACTGTCTCTAAGGAGACATCAGCTAAGAGTTTTCCAGAACCAAACAAAGATATAATTTCTCAGATTGAAAGTATACACTGAGTGCTGATCAGGATAAACAGAAATAAGCTCATACTACACACATTGGGTGGAATTGCGCTACAAGGCTCAAGATACCATCTTAAATGCCACCAGAGAGAAAAAATCACATTGCCTTCAACAAAATTACAATTAGACTGAGGTCAGACGTCTTATCAGCAAAAATAGATGCCAGAGGTCAGTGAAACAATATCTTCAGAATGCTTCGGGAAGTTGTCTCGCCAAATTTCCCTTTTGGTCAAATTCTCTTGCAAGGGTGATAAGGGGCTAAGAAAGTTTGCTGTGTGGTCGCTCCATGAAATAATGAGTGAAGAATATAGTTATTACAATAAGAAAAAAGTCAGTCCAAAGGGAATAAGAATTCTAGACAATGCAGTGAGCTAAGAAAAATTATTTAAATATGTCAGGAAAATCTGAGTTGTGTGTACTCATGACTTCTGCTAGTCAGTTGAAATGCTGGTGTGTGGTAGTCTTCAATTTTACAACCCCAAGTTTCTCTCAGAAAAGGAAGTCAGTTACTTTGGTTAAAAATTATAATTAATATGGGCAGGTGAGACTATATTAGGAGCAATGTAACAGAGAAATACAAGTGTGTTTGAGCTTCTGTTTTTAAGGAAACAGTGAGTAGTTTTGTCCTCAAGTCATGTCTTTTTGTTCTAGATTATGAAAGAGCACAGTGAAGGAATACACTAAGAAAGTGAATTTTCCCTACCATAGTTTATAATACCCAGGTGAGCAAAAAGCCATAATATATTTTTAAATTTTGGAGAACAAAAATTTTGGATGAACTAAATCTAACTAAATCTATGTGAATCAGTATACATACAGCATACATCCGAGCAAAAAACCAAATCATTTTATAGCATATAGAATAACTACACCATATAAATTCAGTTTTAAATCCCTGCTGAACATAGGGTAACACTCATATAACCATCACTTCAACAAAAAATAAATTAATACTGTCATCTCACAATCTCTTGACCCCTGGTAAACTGTCCCCTTCGTAAAGGTAACCACTATTCCAATTTTGACTCTATAATTTAGTTTTGTTTTCAAACTTTATACTAATGAAATCACTTAATATGCATTCTATTGTGTATTCATTCTTCTGTTCAGCATTGCATTTGTGATGTTCACTCATGTTGTTGGTTTGGGTTCAACTATCTCTTCATTTGGAAGAAAATTCTATCTATCATCTGTTCATTTTGTAGTCGTAGTATACTACTTTGGATTTGTCAAGGTATATTAAGTTTATGTTAGTAACATAAGGGTAGTAAAATATCTGTAACATCTCAGTGAATTAACACAGTGTTTATTTCTTGTTCATGCAAAATCCACCAGAGATGAGGTGACCCTCCATGGCTATTGTCTTCCACATGGGACTCAGAGACCCAAGCTGTTTGGGTCTCATGGCTCTGACATTAAATAGATGGACCCCACACTTGCTACCAACAGAGAAGCCACGGTGTTAAATCACAAAGGGGCTGTTTTCTGTTCCAGCATGAAAGTGAAATACGCATCACATTGACTACACCATTTGCCACAATACCATGGAACCTCCTATATCTACCTGGAGGCTGGAGAGTCTAGGCAGGAGAGGAGAATCAGACACTGGGGGGCATTTATGAGGTCTATCGCACATACTTGAATAGAAATATTTTTAGATAGATCTAATATAAACTATATATTATAATCATGGCAGAAAAAATACCGGCTACTGTTTTGTGATACACTAATGGTGGACGAATCCTATATAAGCAAGATAAGGAGTTCGGCTGTCCTAACAACAGAAACAAAAAGATAAATTTAATTACAAAAGATGTCAAAATGTTTATACTATGTTAAAATGTTATACAAAGGAGCACCATAAACAAAGTCAAATCTAAACAAATTGGGATGTAATAATGTAAGCCTGGCTGAAAGCCCATTACCTACCTTCCCCAGTCTTCTTAAAACACCTCCCTCACACCACTGGTTCACGTCTGTTCCTCAGTGAGTACAAAGAACCTTCAAGACATTACTATATTTATGAAAAACAGATTTTGTTTTCCCTCAAATTGTTTCTTATTGCTTATGTAAACTTGATTTTACTGTCAATGAATCTGTTTTTCCCTGTGAAGATCATTTTGGCACCTTAGGTTGAGTTGAAAGGAATCATAATTTTTCTCATTAAAATTGATATAAATATTTCTTTTCAATTTAACGACTTTCTACTTAGTGGCATGGTTTCAGGTATTAATTAAAGTTGTTAAGCAAGGTTTGGGTGTATTAAGGGAATTTTGCATAATGATGTTCAAGGTTTTCTATGATTGCTATGTGAGAAAAAGCAAGTTGCTGGATATTTTATAAGTTATGACCTCATTTTTGTAAAAAAGATCCAGAATGATCCAGAATGACACTATTAATAGTGATTTTGCCTGGGCTTACATAGAATACTAGTTATTTGTTCTAAGACCCTGAGACACAATGCAAAGGATCACATTCTGCCTCCATAACTTGTTAGCCGTAAGACTTTGGCCAACATAACTCTTTACTTACTCCTTAGTTTCAGTTTTCTTTTTAACCTAAATATCCAGAATAACAATTACATCACAAGATGGTTGTGAGGATTAAATGAAATAACTAACTGTCAGATATAGTAGATAAACTGCACATTGCAGCTATGGTTACCACTATTTTTTTTTTTAACATTTCTATGCTGTTCAAGTTAATTTAAAAATGAACATGTAATAAATTTGTTTAAAAAAATTAAAATAAACCTATAAGGTCTACTGAGTTTTTGGAATAGGTTTTCCTCTATCACATATGACAGCACTATCCTGAATAACTTATATAACTATGTATATTTGAATAAATTTGAAAAAAATTTTCTATGACCCAACTATCAATTCCTGGGTCTAATACTGGTTCTATTGCCACACTCTCTTTACTGCCTGGTAGAGATGCTTCTCTAGCTTTGGACTTCTAGGTAAAGCAGTTCTTCTCATTTTGAACACCATAAAATTGTTTAATCTTTTGTGACCATCTTCACCCATTTTGCCCATACCATTTTTGTATTGGAATATTATTTATTTATTTATATTTACTGAAATTTTAAATGATAAATGGAATATATATATGTTTTTCACATAAGATATAAATACCTACCATTTATTAATTATTGCTTGTCTCCTGTTGCTTTTTGTTTTCATTTTTTGAGAGAAGGGGCATGGCCATGAGAATAATGTGGAAATCCTGAGTTCCTGATTTCCACTCACCTGCCTTCTGGGGACACTGATAAATGGGGTTGGGTAAGGAAGCTGGGGAGCTCCTGGAAATGATAGCAAACCTCTGTCCACTGCCACACCAGAAACTGAGAGCCCTTAAAGGTCAATTGAAGAGGGTTAAAGGAAAGCAAAATAACACTGAACTAGACTTAGATTATTTACCCAGTAACAACATTCTGTGGTAGGGTGAGGTCTACATATGAAGTACTCAAAGAACATGGAGCAAACAGGCCTTCTTTTCCTTGAAATATAAACAAATGCATATCCCCCCCAGCCCCGCCATTGTGAGGAGGAGGATGGATGGAAGGTGAAGACTAGAAGGGGAAGGCTATGGGGGAGCTAAGGGAAGGACATGGAATCCCTGCAGATTTATAAAGATGTAGCTTTTATTCCTCGCTTTATGCACAACAAAAATTACGTAATGAACTTTAATTTTGCTGGAAACTGAAGGAAATAAATTTGCAACATCAAACTTTCTTCCCCTTGGCCTGCCTGGGTTTTGGTCCTCACAGATTAGGAATTATTCTTGGTGTTCCATCACTCAGCCTTGTATCTGAGGCTCGAGAATCATTTCACACTTCAACAGCTCTTTAAATGAAGCATCAAGTTACCTCATAATTGACTTGTCTCCACTACGAAATTCCAGCCAAATTAAAGTACAACAGATGGGGAAAATCACTTGGGAAGAAACACCAATGAAATAGTTTCACTTTCTCTTTGAAAGCTGGAATAACAGACTGACTTCGAATAATTCCGGTTGTGTTTCAGATCCTTGGGGTTTGGAACACAGGTACGTGGATTAAAAATCCAAGCAGCAAGTAATGCTTCTTCTGAGCATGTAAGGAGATAGCCCCATTTCCGAAGGGTTTTTATCGCGTCATCATGTATCATGGCCCCTGTCCTGGGTACTGAGCTCTAGCTTGGGCACTGCACCACTCACTGCTCATGAGAGCAGCCAACACAACCAGTACCAATCAACCTAGTTCTCGTCAACCCTGTTCCTACGCAGGAACAGAGCAAGAAAAACATAGCTGGTCAGGACAATTCTAAGCAAACCCCAAACCCCAAATCCTCAGGCACATAGCCTTCTGCTGTAGTATAATGTCACATTGAGGATATTGACATTGATACAATCCACCAATCTTACTCAGATTTCCGTAGTTTTATTTGTACTCCTTTGTGTGCCTGTGTGTTTGGTTCTATACAGTTTTATCACCTGTGTAGGTTTGTGTACCTACTACCACAGTCAAGATGCCGAGCACTTGCAACACCACAGGGGCACTTGGGATGCCTCTTTAAATTTTTTTTTTTTTTTAAGATTTTATTTATTTATTTGAGAGAGAGAGAGTGAGAGACAGAGAGCATGAGAGGGAGGAGGGTCAGAGGGAGAAGCAGACTCCCCGCCGAGCAGGGAGCCCGATGCGGGACTCGATCCCGGGACTCCAGGATCATGACCTGAGCCGAAGGCAGTCGCTTAACCAACTGAGCCACCCAGGCGCCCATGGGATGCCTCTTTATAACACAACCAGGCTCCCCTCTCCAAATCTTGGCAACCGAGAATTTGTCCTCCATTTCTAAAATTTTGTCATTTCAGCAATGTTACATAAATGGAATCATACATGATGTAACCTTTTGGGATTGGCTTTTTTTCACTGAATATAATTTCCTAGAGATTTCTCCAAGCTGTTATGTGTATCCATAGTTCATTCCTTTTTATTGCTGAGTACTATTCCATGGTACGTGTCTGTCACTGTTTGCTTAATCATTCAACTGTTCAAGTGCATTGGGCTGATTCCAGTTTTTGGCTATTGTGAATACAGCCTCTATGGACATCCGTGTAGAAGTTTTTGGGAGAACAAAGTTTTCATTTTCTGAGGTAAACATCCAAGAGTTCAACTATCATGTGATAGTTGCATGTTTAGTTTTTTTGAGGAACTGCCAAATTCGCCACACTGGCAGTACTGTTTTATATTACTACCCGTGATATATGAATAATCTAGTTTCTTCTTATCCTCAATCAGCTGTTGTCAATATTTTTTTGGCTGTCTGGTAGGTATATAGTAATATTTCATTGTGGTTTTAATTTACATTTCCCTTATTACTAATGATGTCGGACACCTTGTGCTTATTTACCATCTCTCTTTCCTCTGGTGATGTCTCTTCAATGTTATTTGCCCATTCTCTAATTGCATCATTTGCTTACTGCTGAATTTTGAGTTATTTATATATTTTAGATACTGGTTCTTTGTCAGATATGTGGTTTGCAGATATTTTCTCCCAGTGGATAGTTCAACTCTTTATTCTCTTTATACGATGTTCTGCAGAGCAAGTTTTTAATTTTGATGAAGCCCAATTTAGCAAATTTTCCTTTCATGGGGTTGATTTGGATGTCAAGTGCAAGTAAAATTTTTTGCCAAAAATCCCAAAGATTTTTATCCCTTGTTTTTTCTAAAAGTTTTATAGTTTTATGTTCCCAAGTTAAATTCACAGTCCATTTTGAGTTAAATTTTGTCTTAGGCAACAGGTTTAGGTTGAAGCTCTATTTTTCTTCTCTTTTTTGTCTTTTGCTTATGGATATCCATTTGCTCTGGAGCTATTTGTTGCAAAGCTATCTTTCCTCCACTGACATGGTTGCACATTTTTTGCGTCTTGGTCAAAAATCAGCTGGGTATATTTGTGTGGATCTCTTTTTTTGTGTGGGTTCTCTACTCTGTTCCATTGCTCTATTTTCTATGATGTTGACTATATTTCATTGTTTTGATCACAATAGGTAGGCAGTTTGCCTTAATATTGGTGGTAGTAATTTCTCCCCTGTTACTATTGTTTTAGCTGCTCTAGGGCTTGTGACCTAGAGAATCTTGCGCACATGCGGACAAAGATGCTTCCTTGACCAGGTACCAGCTGTAGCTGGGTCCCTCCTGCCAGCTCTACTAAATGCCTGGTATCTAAGTGAAACAGGGGAGTCACAGGCCCAGCTGGGAAGGACAATGTTTCCTCCACCTGTTTATTTGTAGTGGAGCTCTCAGCTGATTATCCTTGCCAGCGGGGTGCCAGCTCACCTGTGGTTGTGAGAGAGACTCCTCTTCTATCAGGGAGAAAAATGTGTTGCAGGAATTCTCTGCCTTTAGTGCCCCCGGTTCCTGGTCACACGGCTTTGAAGAATGAAGAAGTGGACCAGACGAAGAAGCAAAGTTTATTGAGCAAGAGTATAAAGTGCCAGAGAGGGAGGGGACCCGAGAGGGTGGCCCCTGCAGTGTCTAAGTTTAAGGGTTTTTATGAGCTCTTTCGTGGAACTACCTTAAGCAATCAGGGTGTGCTGAACTGTGCCCATCAGGGCTCTGGTCACGTATCTGCCTACCTCTTAGGTTAATGTCTCCATGCTGATGGTCTTTTTTTGCTGACATCTGGCGGCTTATGTCTTTACTGCCCCTTGCCCGTGGTCTGGGCACAAGTGCCTTGTGGTCATTGTCTTATTTTAGGACATTTTGCAGAAGTGACTTCTGCAAAGGCTGCAAAGCAGAATGCTAGTGCGCTCCTGTCTAAGCTGCAAAACCGGATGTCAGTGTTGTTTTATCTCAGCTGTCCTGACTCCATATCTTCTTGTTGGGGACTCTGGCCCTGACTACCCACCTGTCCAACTCACTCCTAACAAGTACGCCTACATGACTGCCCTCTTCTGCTAATTTGGTGATCGGAAACCAGTGGGTCTGGGAGGTCTTTCTCTGTTGTGTGGGGGGCAGAAAGGTGCCTGCTTCCGCACTGTTCTTCCAGTAGTAAAGTTCCAAACCAGCTCACCTTCTCACCGGTTGCCAGGGTCCCCCTTTGGTTGTCTGGGGCATCATTTCTAGACTCTACAGTTATGCTTTGTGGAGAGGAGCAAGGATAAGATCAGATGTCAGACTCTATCACACAGATATTTGGTGGGGGGTGGGAGGGATGGGGTGGCTGGGTGATAGACACTGGGGAGGGTAAGTGCTATGGTGAGCACTGTGAATTGTGCAAAGTCTTGTTGAATCACAGATCTGTACCTCTGAAACAAATAATACATTATATGTTAAAAAAAAAAAGAAGAAGAAGAAGATAGCAGGAGGGGAAGAATGAAGGGGGGGGAAATCGGAGGGGGAGATGAACCATGAGAGACTATGGACTCTGAAAAACAAACTGAGGGTTCTAGAGGGGAAGGGGGTGGGAGGATGGGTAAGCCTGGTGATGGGTATTAAAGAGGGCACGTTCTGCATGGAGCACTGGGTGTTACACACAAACAATGAATCACGGAACAATACATCAAAAACTAATGATGTAATGTATGGTGATTAACATAACATAATTTTAAAAAGGCAATAGATAAGCAGCTACTTATTTCAGTAAAGAAGATACTGGTATATCAAGAGCAACACTTGACCCTTTATACAGAACTGAAGAGAAATTCTGGAGCCTGGAAAATGTGTGCCAAATCCCCAATTAACTGATGATGTTCTTGTGCTTTATTAAAATGCTTAAACTCTTTTTCTTTTCCTTTGACAAAAATAGAGTCTGGGCTAAATTCCAATTTGAATAAGTACACTGATCTTCCAAATTCTCTTGGCAGTGTAAATCACATGCCGTCTTCTTCATATTCTGTCTTTAACTAGTGGAACAGGATGGCAGTGCACACGGAGATAGACGCCGCGTTCTACCGAGAGCCGCCTGCAGATGAAACACCTTTCAGTTAATTGCCCCGCCGGATTTGCACCGTCCCGGGAGCCTGCAAACTGTGTACTTCAAACAGCGCTCTGCTTCCCTCCCTGATTGAAACCCCCTTATTTTCCTTGCCATTGTTTTTGAATCTGTTCAATACTTTTGTGAAAATAAAGAGATCTGTTTGCTGGGGGGAAAAATCATGTTGACATTTCCAAGTGCAACATTTGGATGAGTGTCCCAGCGCCTGCCAATGAATCCACACCTACCTCGGTCCTCTACCTCCCACATGCTAGTTCTGATGTAGAAAATGTCGGGGTTTGGAGCTGACAGCCAAGAAAGACTTCTTGAAAGGCTTTGGGGCCAAAAAGGTGGTTTTATTAAAGCACAGGGACAGGACTCCTGGGCAGAAAGAGCTGCTGCACTGGGGTTGTGAGGAGTGGCTGGTTATAGACTTTGCAGCTGGGGGGAGGTAAAGACAAAGGGAAGTTTCTAAAAGGCCTTTCATATGCTAAAGGGGACTCCCAGGATCCTGGAGGCCTGGCTACTGTCCAGCTAAGGTTGTTTTTCCCTCTGGCAAAGCATTAACAGGAAGACAGTTGGGAGTTTCCTGGAGGAATGTTATACTCTGCCTGCCTCAAGGATTTGTCAATGGGCGGCGGGTTATAAGGACATTTAATTTTATCTACATTTTCTTCTGCCTTTGTTCCCCATAAGTAGAACCGAGAAAAGTATCTCCACCTTTCCTTCTCAATTGAACACCTTCCAGTTAAATATCTTTGCTCTTATGTCCTTCTTAATAACTGCTGACCCAAAGGTCTGACACCATACAGTATTTTGTATTTAGATGCCACTCTATTTTTTTTTTTCCCAAAAGATAGAATCTTAAAAACATAGAATTCACCAGATGTCCAACTCAATCTTTTTAAGGACAAATTTAAACCAATTTACATTGCATTTAAGAAACTCCAGGGAAATAAGTTTCATGATATCTTTTGCAGATACATTCTAATATTGAATAGCTTTATTTCCAAGTAAATTTCTACAAGTAATGATGGGGTTTTGGAATACATGTGAGGTTTTGTGGGGTGAGGTCCAGAGCCGATGACCAAAAAGGAATTCTTGAGATGTCTTTGGTGCAAAAAGGTGGTTTATTAAAGCACGGGGACAGGACCCATGGGCAGAAAGAACTGCTGCACGGTGGGGGGTGGGGAAGGGGGGGAGGGTTGTGAGGGGTGGCTGATTATATACTTGGGAGTTGGGGGAGGTAAGGAAAAGGGAGGCTTCTTTCTTTCTTTTTCTTTCTTTCTTTCTTTTTTTTAAAGGGAGGTTTTAAAAGAACTTTCATATGCTAAAGAGGACCTACAAGATACCAGGTGCCTTGCCCTCGTCAAGTTCTGGTTGTTTTTCCCTCTAGCAAGGTATTAACATTAGGATAGTATAGTTGGGAGCTTCCTGGAGGAACATTATACTCTGCCCACTTCAAGTATCTGTCAATGGGCTGCAGGTTGTAAGGACATTTAATTGTATCTACATTTCCTTCTGGAAGCTAGGTATTGATAGAAATGCTTTGTTCTTGTAAATTGCTGAGATATTTGTAAACTGACAGAGACTCACGTCTTGCAGGATTGTGATTTCTATAAGTCAACTATTTGTTTTTCCTTTCCTTAGCTTTAGGGCAGCCTGAGGAACGTCACATATATCCCGTGGTGGTGGTAGGGGTGGGGGGTGGAGTTGTGGGATGTCAGCTTCTGCTTTGTCCTCAGCTTGCCTTCTGTTCCCTTATCAGTATTATAGGCATTAAGGCATTCTTCGAAGAAAAAGAATAATTTTCAGTAGGAGAAAATATTTGACTATTCCTTATGCTAATTAAAAATCGAAAGTAAATTTCTAGAGCAGTGATCGTTAGAATTTTATGGGTTACAGACTCCTTTAATAATCTGATTAAAACTATTTTTTTTTTCCACAAAAAGAAGCTATATATAATTGCAGGAGGCTCACAGGTCACCTAAAGTCCACCCAAAGCCTCCAGGTGAAGAGCCCTTGCTCTGAAATATAAGTAATTTTCTCTGAGAACTTCTAAAGTGTCTCTTCTAAATCTTAGAATCCCTCAAATAAAACATAATTCAAGGAGTAGAATCCAAAACGAAATTCAACTGTATCAATTATGATTCTTTGGTTATATGTAACAGACATAAACTGGTTAACTTAAGAAGAAATAAATTCTCTGGAGATATTTTTGAGTACCTCATAGATTTGAAGAAAAACCCCAGACCAGAAATGACATCAAGTCTTTGGCAGATACTAATGTAGCCGGACTACAGTCTCTTTGACAGGCTCATGATGACTCAGCTTCAGCTCTTTTGTTACTACTACCAAAACAACAGCAGAAGGGATGCAGGGCAGGCAGAAACAGGAAATGCCCATTACAGAAGCCACAGACTTCTGAGAAGTTAAGAATGGAAACGACCACTTTATCTTCACTGCCATTTAATGTTTGATTAGGGCCACAATTATACTCTTACTATTTACTAACTCATGTCTGCATATAACCTATGTATATGAATTTTGAGAAACCGGGATACAAAGGCTGGTGGGCCTCCATGAAGGACATGCTTTCCAACAACTCCCCATGAGGCCCAAGAGTGTAACAGATAAGAAGACATTCTCAGAAGATGGAACCAGGAGCCATGGACATCAACCCAACAGACCAGTCTTTTTAGAGTACAAAGTCTGTTCGCGGACTTCCCCCACTTCTTGGGGGGCAGGGAGGAGGCCTTCACCATGTCCACACTAAGGAATTTCAGAGTCACCGTGAAACGTGCGTGCTTGTCTGTGTGTGTGTCTTCCATTCCTCTCGTTTCCGAATGAGAGTGCTGAGAGTCTGATCCACAGTTACATATTGGATTTGTTTGAGAGAGATGGGCAAAAAAACAACAACAAAAAAGGGTGCTCCTCTGGCCAAAGACATGAGTAACAGCCAGGTACTATTTTTGCAGGATTGCAGGGTTCTTGTCTCATGGAGTTGAAGAATGAACTTCACGGACACAAAAGGCTGAAGTGAAGTGAAAGTGTATTACGTGAATGTGAGAGCAGGAAAGAAAGCTCTCGAGAGTGAGAGGGGTCCCGAATGGGTTGCCACTGAGGGCTTTTAGTGGCAGTCTTTTACTGAAAAGTTGACCAGGAAGCTTGTGGCCTTGAGATTCTTGGGCCATCTTGGTTTGTTCCCTTATCTCTTGTTCAGCTCTGTCTCAGTGTCTCCACCTGCCAGGAATAGTTTTAGAGCCCAGTCAGGGGGGTCAGGGGCCTCCTCTCTCTCCTGCCTAGAGCTTAACCACTTCCCTATTCACAGGACAGGACCTGTGCGCAGAAAGAGTTAAAAGGGGATTGTGAGCAGTGACTGATTTTGTACTTTTTAATTAGTGGGGGTGAGGGATAGCGCAAGTCTCCGAGTAATGCGGAAGCGAGGCTTCCAGGACCTTGAGGGGCCAGCTGCTGCCAAGATGAGGTTCCTTTTAAACCTTAAGGCACAATGGGGCACCTGGGTGGCTCAGTCGGTTAAACATCTGCGTTCGGCTCAGGTCATGATCCCAGGGTCCTGGGATCCAGCTCCCGTCGGGCTCCCTGGTCCACAGGAAGCCTGCTTCTCCCTATCCCACTCCCCCCTGCTTGTGTTCCTTCTCTCACTGTGTCTCTCTCTGTCAAATAAATAAAATCTTTAAAAAATAAATAAATAAACAAATAAACAATCATTAAGGCACAAAGGCAGCCACGAGTTCCTTGAGGAAGGTCACACTCTGCATGTTTCAGGGATCTATCCGTGGGCTGCAAATCGCAAGGAGATTTTAATTTAAGTTACATTTCTTTTGCCTCTGTTTCCCACATCACTATTAACAGTTTGGAATATTCTTACTTTAATTGCATGAACATGATGAGCTCCCTGGTTGCTTTAGTGGTATATAAATTAAGATCCTATTTGGAAAATGAAGCTGTCTTGACTAGACTATGATACATGTCTTCTGTGAACACTGCAGAATACCATTGTTGACAACCTGCCATCTGGTATCATCACAGTCTCTTAGGGGTGTGAATCTTTTTTCAGGTCCTATAAACTGTATTTTTCAATATTTTCACTTGAAGGCCAATCTGATACATTTTTGAAAATGATCATAAGCATTGCTTTAGACCCGTTTTAACATCAGCCTAATAGCCCACATAATGGGGAACAGTGTAGTTTATTCAGTTATAATCTACTGAAAGCCTACTCTGTGAGGTTTTGTGCTATGATTTGTGGGTGATTAAAATGCATAATATATGACAATTACAATATAGTCCTTGCACTCAAGGAGAATATAACCCATTATACAGCAGAGAGATGAAATCTTTACACAAAGTATTAGAAATGGTCTTAATGTGACAAGCTAGTTAAACAGTAGTGACACAACAGAAGAAATAAAGCTTATCAGACACATTTAAAGCATCCAGGTTCATGCTCGCTTCGGCAGCACATATACTAAAATTGAAGCATCCAGGTTCTTGAAGACCAAGAGTTATTGAAATCTGCAAATGGTGTATGAGCATCTCATGGGGAATTTTAACTTCCCTTCAGGACATTTTTTTGGTCATATCTGCAAATCACAAATGAAACTCTGGCTTTCCCCCTGCTTCCTTCCTCTTCGTGTTTATAGAGCCAGAGATGATTTAAATGTTCATAAATGAAAAGCAAGAGTAAATACAAGCAGTCTGTATGAATCATAAACTGGAAAGCAGCTTCTGAATTCAAGTTAATCATTTTATTTTTTTATTTCTTTAAGATTTTATTTGTTCATTTGAGAAAGAGGGGGGGGGGAGGGAGAGGGACCACGAGAAAGGGAGGAGGAACAGACTCCACACAGAACACAGAGCCTGACATGGGGCTTGATCCCAGGACCCCAGGATCATGACCTGAGCCAAAGGCAGATACTTAACTGACTGAGGCGTCCTCAATTAAAATAAGATTTTAATAGTTTTGGCTTTTTATTTTAATAGTTAATGGCTTCAGATGATTTGCTACAGAAATGATGGTCTTAGGCAAAACTTTAATGTCGGCCAAAGGCTGTTTTTCACACATTCTGGTGTAAAATATGCCGGCTTTGGGCACCTGCTACTCCAGAAGCAACTAAAGTTAAAAATCGGCTAAGTTCATGAAAAAATACAGGAAAACTTCAAAGTTCCTTCAGAAAAAAATACACGGCAAAATTTTGTATTATATTATTAATTGTATAACAATATAATCAGTAATTCTATCATTAATCAAATAGTTATTGGTGAGGTTGTATTTAATGATTTTGGCCATTAGCACAAGTTTAATCTTCCTGTTGAAAACAGCATGAAAATTTTCTATTCAAACCTGTAAAATATTATAGAGATGTTAACCAGCTGAGCCCAGTTTCACCAATGAGCTATATTGATTTATATTACTTAGCAGTTTATTAACTAAGTCTTTACTATGTAACATATTATTTTGGAATCTTTTTCACAAAGGCAAACATCATTTTTTAATGAATTTTCTTTGTACCTGCATAAATATATCAACCACCCACAGTTGAATGTGGCATGAAAGAGATATCCATGTGCCATCTGAATTGGCAATTCTGAAATCAATGGTTTGATGAACATTGAAATGTTCTCTAAAATAAATAAATAAAATCTTTTAAAAAATAGAAACCAAATTTTCAAAAACAAAAAACATTGAGCCCTCTGTTTTATATAGACTATTTTCAAACATTAAAAACACGTTGCATGATATTCTCACATTTATCTTGTGTCTCTGTCTCATTCCAATGAAGCCCTTGTATCCACTGCCTCTTGCAAAATAGAAAAGTAGAGGGAGAAGTGGCAAGAAGAGCCATACAGTAATGGAATTTGCCTCAGAGAAGAAACTGTGTGCCCTGGGCCATATCCCAAGTGGGATTCTTAATAACAGATCAATAAAAGTTTTTGAAAATTTGGTTTCTATTTTTTAAAAGATTTTATTTATTTATTTTAGAGAGAGAGCACACGCAAGTGGGAGAAGGGGCAAAGGGAGAGAGGGAGAGAGAATCTCAAGCAGATTCCACACTGAGCATGGAGCCCAACAGGGGGCTCGATCTCACAACCCTGAGATCATGACCTGAGCCAAAACCAAGAATCAGACTCTTAAATGACTGAGCCACCCAGGTGCCCTGAAAACTTGATTTCTAAAAGCCAGTTAAAAGTTTAGTGAGGTTGTCAGCAATTTTCTGATTCATTTAAATGAAAATTGTCCTTTGTTACATTTCAGAAAACACTTTAGTGGACACTTGGATTTTGCAAAAAGGAAAGCCACAATCCTATTCTTCAGTGGAGGTTTTAGAGACACTGAAGTGTTAAATTGCTCTTATAATGATGTTTCATTATCATCAGAGTTGCACCCTCAGGATTATTACTCAGAAGCCAGGCTGTGACTGCAGAAGAGAAAGCTGTTTTCTCTGCTCTTACAAGAGCCCCTGAGAAAGGGGGTAGAGAGTTGACCTTGAAGTACTTGGGAGGATGCAAAGAGGTAGATGATAAGAGACTAAGGCGAAAGAAACTGAATGAGAAGCCATACATTTGTCAAAGACGATGCTCTAGGGATTGTAGGAATTTAGTATGCTTTATACATATATCTTGGTTAACTCAATCAACACAACTGAGGGTCTTTAAACAGCTATGTATTCTAACAGAGCTATTTATTAACTATGATCCCAGACAACTATCTTCAGCTTCTCAGTAAGCTTTACTGTTCTTCTACATGGAGATGATCTCAGTGGGGACAGTGCAAACCTCTAGAGAATAGTTAGGAAAAATGCGGGGGCATTTTGGATTGGCCCAAGAATGGGACAGAACTACTGCTATTTACTGGTTGAATGTTAAGGATGTTAGATATCCCCCAATCTTTGAAAGAATCACATGCAACAAAGAATTATCTTACCTCTCTATGATTTGAATGGTCCATCATTCATGTGGTCTAAAAGCAAATTAATGATCCAAGAACCTAACTCTGTAAGATATATAAAACAAAAGTATCTTTTGCAAAGTTTTAAAAATTCACTGAATATTTCAAGGAATGCATCAGTTGTCCACACTAAAGGCAGACTAAACATTGTTATCTTTGAAAATTTACCAAGGTTGTTCACCATTTTGAAAATTGTATCACCAATGGCAACCCCATTCCAAATATTTGAGTGACAATTACAAACCACCTGTAAATCAGTCTGCATTTATTTGTACCTACTGCATTGTCAGTGATTCCAAGTATAGGTAGGAACATTGTACCTGGTGTTCTATGTCCCATGTATTTCCAGTGTAGTCACTCCAAGCATTTATACAGTAATATTTATAGTATCTTCTTACAAAATATTTTGATTTTATTTTTCCTTTATTTTAAAGGTCAGGCACTATATTTCTTTTTTATTTATTAGAAAATACTTTGTTAAGTCTACCATCTTGCTACCTCTTTTCTGTTCTTACCAGATTTTCTTGTACGGAAAAGATCTAGAAACAAAGCAAATATTTGTCACAGGAGAATTAGCTGAATCAATGACAATGTATTTGTGCCATGAAATATTTCACAGTAATTAAAAAGAATGAATTACTTTTGTCTCAAAGAGATTTTGTATTCTTTGGTGAGAAAAATCAAGACACAGTAAAGAATGCATAATAAAATGACATTTTGTAAAATAGGTCATGATATAAAATATGTATGATTATATTAGATGAGTGAAAAACATGGACATATTTATACTAGGTTGTTATCATGTATTATTTTGTGGGGTTGGGAGATCACAGGGTGATGAAGGAAAGTTTAGGCAAAGAATAATAGAGGAAAAGTGCATGTGTTTGCATATTTGAGTAAAATTACATATATATGTATATATCTAATTAACATTTTAATAATAAGATTTAATAATAAGGGGTGCCTGGGTGGCTCAGTCATTAAGCGTCTGCCTTCGGCTCAGGTCGTGATCCCGGGGTCCTGGGATCGAGTCCCGCATCGGGCTCCCTGCTCCGCAGGAAGCCTGCTTCTCCCTCTCCCACTCCCCCTGCTTGTGTTCCCTCTCTCGCTATGTCTGTCTCTGTCAAATAAATAAATAAAATCTTTTAAAAAAAAGATTTAATAATAAGATTTAAGTACATGGGGCATCTGGGTGGCTCAGTCCTTAAGCGTCTGCCTTCGGCTCAGGTCATGATCCCAGGGTCCTGGGATTAAGCCTGGCATCGGGCTCCCTGCTCAACAGGAAGCCTGCTTCTCCCTCTCCCACTCCCTCTGCTGTGTTCCCTCTCTCGCTGTGTATCTCTCTGTCAAATAAATAAAATCTTTAAAAAAAAAAAAAAAGATTTAAGTACATGAAAAAAGGAAAGGTTTGACTGATTAAAAAATACCTTTGGAGTTTTCGTCTGAGGAAGCTATGAACTAGAAGTGTGCTTCTGGGAGAAGCCCATTTCCGGTCACGTGCCTCAGTTAATCCACTGCAGTTCTCTAAAACTGGCAACCAAGAACATGCTCTGTGACTTACAAAAAACATGGTGCTGGGACTAATGACAAGGGATGCATTTGAGGTCACAGTCTCTATGTCTGGGTGACCTGACCGAGTGTTAGGTAGGATTCAGAGTTCAAACACTTGTATTGAGCTTAACCCACAACAGCTCTTGCCCGGTGAAGGACACAAATCTGAAGCATATTTTAAAAATATCTTAAAGTCTTTACAGTTATAAACAAAATTCCCTCTAAGAACCATAGCTGTTTTTCTCATTGTTGAATGTCTTCAAATGCAATCCTGTTAGTCCATTCATGATCTTGTTTTACTGTTCACCAAAAATGCAGCAATTCAGAGGGAGACACATCAATGTTATTGCATTTTAAATATTTTGAGGCACTTTTTATTGAAATTGGAAAAATTGAAACTCCAATGGCTACTCAAATGATAGTTTTCTGAGAGAAACCAACAAATGAACATTATAACACAGGAACTCATTCTAAGAAGGAAAACCTAGTACCTTATCAGTAGGGAAGGTTATAGATCACACAAAAAAAAAGGAAGGAAAGAAGGAAAGAAGGAACGAAGGAAGGAAGGAAGGAGAAGAAAAGAAAAAAAAGAAAGAAAAAATAAGGGGTTTCCTCTCCAGAAGAAGGCGGTGAGTATTGGGCACTGCTAGTTACTTTTTCTTCCCTTTCTTTTTTTTCTGTGTGTCTGGAGCCAGTGTCTTCTTCTCTGGCTCCACTGGACTTGTTTCTTCCTCTGTAGCCAGAGCTTCTAATCTTAGGCGCTCAGCTTCCAGCAACTTGTTTCTATACTCTTCCCTGATATCAAAGATCTTCTGTCGGGCTTCATCTAAAGAGTCCTATTCCAAAACAAAATCCCAAGCAATTAAGATCTACTGTTAAAAGCTTATGGTCCCAGAAAGAAATTAAAAAAAAAAAAAAAAAAAGCAATCCCTTGATCCCTTCCTCATGCCAATAGATTCCTGTGGCAAATTACTGAAGAGAGACAGAGAAAAAAATATTAGGTTATGGTCTCAAATGTTTATCAATACATGAAACATAAGAGAGCAACAAAGGGTACGTGAGATTTTAACAAAATGGTAAATAAAAGCATTACTAAGAGAGAGAGAAAGGGAAGAGATAGGCATGAGTTCAAATATAAGCTCTAGAAAACATGCAGCTCAGTGCATCTCTCACCGTAATTGTGCTCAGTAAGTTACTAGTTCCCCACATTGTACTAGACCTGATGAAATGTGTCTGACCTGTACTTGAAGAACTTTCAAGTACTATCACCCAGTTCACTGCTTTCTTTGTTATTGTCCGTTTGGCTTTCATTCAAAGACACCAAGCTAAATCCGAGATCACCTCTTGGTCCAATTCTTACTTACCCCTACCCTCTCCTCCTGGATCAACTGATTCACTTGGTTTTCTGGACCTCATACCCCATTGACTTTTCTTCCTCTTTCACTAGCTGCTCCTTGTCAGTTGCCTCTGCTAATTTCTCCTCTTCTCCTTCATCTCTTAACGAGGAAATGGCCATGTCTTAGATCTTAGACCTCTTTCCTTGGTGATTTTATCTAACCCCATGGCTTTAAATTCCATTTCTATACTGATGGGGGTCCCCCAATTTTCTAATCTAGAGCCCAGATCTCTCTCCTAAATTCCAGAACCATATATCTAACTTCTTTCAATATCTCCCACATGACTGTAATACATATGTAAGAATGCTTTTTTCTGATACAATAGAAATATCCAAAAATGTCTCAAATTGAAATCTTTGTCTTTCCTTTCAAGCCTTCAGATCTGATGGCAACTCAACCCTATCAATTGTTTAGCCAAAAACCTTAGAGCATTTCTTGACTCTTTACTTTCTCTTATACCAACAATCCATCAGGAAATCCTGATTCTACTTTCAAAATATATATAACTATAGTTAAATTATAGTTTATATTTTCAAAAAGAAGGGTAATTTTCAAAACTTAATGTCAGTTCCAGGCAACATTCTAAAAATATTCACAAATAAAGCAGTGATACAATTTAAGTGCCAATGTAGCTTTCCTAAGAAACTTTGGCTTTCTTGTTTCATTTGCATTTCTGACAGAATGGGCACAATTATGGTTCAACCTGTTGTTTCCTGTTTCAAAAATGATATAATTAAAAAAAAGGATTAATGAACTGATGCTAGCCAGAAGAGAAGTATTTAGAAATGACTGTTTTTGTCTTCATTGCTGAATTCTTCGAGAAATTTTCTGTGGTTTTGCAACTTGCATGATTGTGGTGGAGATTATGGCAGAGTTGAATGTCAGAATGAGACTCTCCTCAAAGCTTTTGGTGAAAGAAAAGCCCCGTATCCACCACAATAAAATTGGCTTCACTAAACCAATTGTACAAGATGAGAGTAGTACCATATTAAAAAGAGAGACAGGGGCGCCTGGGTGGCTCAATCGGTTAAGCGTCTGCCTTTGGCTCAGGTCATGGTCCCAGGGTCCTGGGATCAAGCCCCGCATCGGGCTCCCTGCTCAGTGGGAAGCCTGCTTCTCCCTCTCTCACTCCCCCTGCTTGTGTTCCCTCTCTTGCTGTCTCTCTCTCTGTCAAATAAATAAAATCTTAAAAAAAAAAAAAAGAGAGAGACAGAGAATGTCATCTGAAGGATTTAGTGTAAAGTAAGTTTAATATATGTCAGTAATCTCTTGAAGATTGGTATCTTTTTCTCCCATCTGATAAGAAATGGGGTACGGATAATGTCTATTAAGGGAGACTCAAGCAAAACTAAGGTGTTTGTGCCTCACACTTAAAGAATGAGATCCGAATTAAAAAACCATCCCCGTTGGGGCACCTGGATGGCTCAGTCAGTTAAGCGTCTGCCTTCGGCTCAGGTCATGATCCCAGGGTCCTGGGATCGAGCCCCACATCGGGCTCCCTGCTCAGTGGGAAGCCTGCTTCTCCTTCTCCCACTCCCCCTGCTTGTGTTCCCTCTCTCGCTGTCTCTCTCTCTGTCAAATAAATAAATAAAATCTTTAAAAAATAAATAAATAAAAAATAAATAAACCATCGCCGTTAATATTTCTTCCCTATCGCCTTCCCATCTACTGCATTTGCTTGTCTGTTAAACACAGAAAAAAAACATGACTGGAAATAACGAAATTCCCTTTTGTCTTATAATACTGTAATTTAAAGTATTTTCTACACGATGAATTGAATCTACATAATTTTAATATTCACCCAGTTCTCTTCACACATATTTTGTTGTTGTCTTCTCTCTCTTTCCTCCCATTTTTGTGGATAGATCCCCAATACTGCATTATGGAAGGGTTTAAGGAAGTAAGTAAAATTCAGTGTGTTTCACCAATCTTCCATCTTCTCTGAGGAGTTGGGAACTAAATGCTTTCAAGACTTCTTTCCACCCAGGTCCTATATTACTCTTCTATGATATCTTTTTAACATTATAACAGAATGTGTCAACTGTAATCTGTATGTTGAGACTCACCCGCATCTCCCCATACATCTCCAGGATTTCATCTTTTACTTTAAGCTGTTCCTCTTGGTCAATGTCTCGAATGCTGAGGACTCTGGTCCTATACTGACGGAACTGATGAACCTCCTCTGCCTTTTGCATTGCCTGCTGCTGGTTCAATTCCTCTGTTTGTAGCACAGGGTCGTTGTCTATCGTTTTTCTATAAAAAACATCAAAAGAGATGCATAATCATTTTGGAATGCTGGGCTGAACTTTACTTCAGAATTCAAATAATTTAAAATCATATGGACAGTGTGGTGGTCTGAATCCAATCAAATGTTAGGAATAGAAAGGATAAACTATTATTTTTTGATGAGCTATGCTCCGTTTATTAAGTCACTAATATTTTAGGAAACAATTCTAGGAAAATACCAGTAAAAATCAGATGCTTCATCTGACGAGGTGTTCATGGAATTGGTGTTGGAAAGTATGAGAATATTTGGAGGTTTTTCCTTTTTTAATTTATGCAGTTAAATAATGTTGAAAATATTTTCAAACATAAATATGCTTGAGTAACTATCTCTCTCTGTTAATCTCTGTCTAGTTCTTGATGAAATTGAACCTACTTAAATAATGCCAGCAGGCATAGTGGGGAATTTTCTGCAGCTCAAGTCACTTTAATCAGCTTATAAATTAAATCTTTACAGGAAATATTCAAATGCTTTTATGATTGACTTAATAAAACATTTGCTAAATTTGAGATGTAAAATCATGTACTTCTAAAAATTTGAATACATTGAAGTATATTAAGCATTTCAGTTCAAATTTTGAGTTGTTTAGCAACTTATTAATGTATCCAAAATTCTATGAACACAGATGTCCGCATTAATCATGTTTATTAAAACTTACCGTACATACTGAGTTAAATTTACACATTCTAGCGCTTTTCGAATAAGTCGTGGAGACGTTTCCAAAATTGTTGGGGATCGTGAACGAGGCCCTGTTAAAAAAAATAAGTCTTAGACTTTGAAAAAAGAATCAACACTGACTACATGACTGTTGTATCTTATTTTAATTAAAAATAATATCTTCTGTTAAAAAAACAACCGTTGCTTGGACTTGTCTAATTTAATATGATTTTAATGTGACTCAATTTACTTTATTGAATATAATTATATTTCATATTTATCCTCTAGCTGATGTTACTATACTTACAGTTACATGAAGGAAATGGCAAAGTGAATATACTCTATGAGAAGAGTAACAGAATGTTACTGTGATGGTAGTTAAATGAAGGTGGAGACAAGAAAAGTCATACTGTATTTCTTTATAAACAAATTAAATGACCCAATATTTAAAATGCTTCATCTAGGGGTAAAAGCCATCATAAGCACTATGGGGAGTGGGATATAAAAATATTTAAGACATAGTAATCTACTTTAAGAAACTTGTAGATCCAGTGCGGTAGGCAATATATAGCAGGTAAACAGTGAAAATCAAGTTAGCAGGAAATTTCTACTCCCTAAACTCATTTGAACCCACAAGAAAAAACTTAAAAAAGAGACTTTAGAGTCTATGATATTAACCACTCAGGCTTTCCAGGACATTTAATCTCCTTTTAAAAAAATTACTGGAGTATAAAATGTCATAAAATTCACCCATTTTAAAAATGTAATTCAGTGCTTTTTCGTATGTTTACAGAGTTGTGCGACCAGCACCCAAATCCAGTCTCAAAACATTTCCATTCTCCACATAAAATCTCCTGTGCCTCTCACAGCCCTTCTCCATTCCCATCACAAGCCCCGGGCAGCCATCGATGCGCTTTGTCTTCTATAGCTTTGTCTTTCTTGGACATTCCACGTAACTAAGAATGGTAAAATGACATCTAACTTTTTGAGAAACTGTCAAATCATAGTGTTTTGATTATTGTTAGCTTCATAATAAATTCTGAAAACATGAAGTAAAGATCCTCCCCCTTGGTTCTTTATCAAAACCGGGTCTTTTGCATTTCCAAGTAACTTTTGGGATCAGGTTGCTAAATTCTATAAAATGTCTACCAGAACCTTGATAGAGATTATACTGAATTTATAGATCAATTTGGGGAGCAATGCCACCTGACCATATTGAGTCTTCTAGTCCAAAGCATGGACTGCCTCCTTCTTTCTTTAGATTTTTAAAAACCTCCTTTAGTGACGTTTTGTAGTTTTCAGTATACAGGTCTTGCACTTTCATTAAATTTATTTCCATACATTTATTACTGACATTACTGTGAATGAAATGGGTCTTAATTTCCTTTTTTAATCGCTCATTGATATTATGTAGAAATGAAAGTAATTTCGTATATTAATCTTGTATATTGTACTTTTTATTTAGTTACATGCCTTCAGAGTTTTAACATGTTTTTTAATTAATTGTTTTTCAGTTTATTAGTGCTTTTTGGGAGAGGCTATGTCAGGTCCTCACTTCGCCATCAAGATGTCTCACACCCCACGGACTATTTAATCTTGCTTTTTACGCGTGGTTGTGATAGCCTCCAGCAATATTGGAAAGTGCTTAATTTATAACAACTTGTTAAAAGTGATCACTCATTCAGAAATAAAATCTAATATAAACCTTTAAAAAACATTTTAAACATGATATACAAATTAATTTTTCATTTTTTTGAAAATACATGAAGACAGTACATGTGAAAAAACAGAATATCCTAACTCAACTCTATGATGAAAACATAAATTCAACCACGTCTTTCATTTTATAACAGAAAACGTTCCTGAAGAGTTGACACTTTACAATATGTTTTTTAGAAACCAGCAGGCAATAACTTTTCTTTTTTCATTGTGATGACTATGGGATCTTAGATTGCTAAAGTTCATTTGCTTTTCTTCTGAACATACCTACTTATTCTGGCTATATTTTTGGCATTTCAAACATGAGACTGGAAAGAAAATACTTACTGATTAATTAGATAGCTGTGTTTTCTTGCCTCCTGCCAAATAACATATATTTAAACAGAAGAGGGTGTGGGAAAGGGGCAGAGAAGTTTAACCTTCATGTCCTGCTACTAAACTCTGTTGTCAGAATAGGGTGTGAGTGTATTATGACAGCCTTGTTCCTCCAGAATAGTGCAGCCTAAAATGTGTGTGTGTGTGTGCATGGACGTACGTGTGTGTGTGTGTGTGTGCACCATCCTCCGTCTGCAAACTGGCCCTCTGTGGGATAAGTTCTGAAAATAAGAACATGCATTTAGAAATATCTTTAAAGCCACTGGTCATTACTGGGCTCATTTTATTACATTTTACAAAAGTTTCCGCTTCCAACAGACTAAGGGAGAAAACTTACTTCATCATGGGTAGTCTGAAAATCGTTGTTCAAGGCATAGTGATTGTGAAGCCTGGGGAAAAGATGTGGGAATAAAGACAAAGATCACCTGCAATGTTTGGAAAAGGCATTTTCTAGAGGCTCCCAGAGATGAAGGGGAAGTGGAAAGCAATGTTTTTGAACTTGACTATGGCTTTGGTATTGAGGAAGAATGCTTAGGTGTGAAACCCATAATGATACCATTTACATATGCCCTCTGGTACTATGACGGAAATTGGTCTAAATTACCTATTATATGAAAATAGGAAGTAGCAAGAATAAGGTAGGGTTTTTTTGTTTTGTTTTTAAAGATTTTATTAATTTATTAGAGAGAGAGAGAGAGCATGAGTAGGGTGAAGGGCAGAGGGAGAAGCAGACTCCTTACTGAGCAGGCAGCCAGATGTGGGACTCCACCCTGGGATCATGACCTGAGCCAAAGGCAGACGGTTAACTGAATGAGCCACCCAGGTGCCCAAGAATAACGCAGTTTTGTGGGATCACAAATATTTATTGGAATATAGAGACCAGATCATGCAAAAGCTCTCCCAGGGTCTGTAATCTCTTACAGGTGATGCTTCTCCAGGAGCGAGGGCCAATATGGGGCACCAACAGCCGAGGTGGGAGCAAAGCATGGAGTTCCAAAGAAGAGCTGGACAACCAGACCCACGGTTTTCAAGCAGGATTCCTTCTACATCCCCAGTACCTGGGGTCCATGGCCATGTTTCAGTGCTGTAGGATGTACTGGAAACCCAACAGCACACCTCTCCTTGGAGGGAGAAGGGGTCAACTTTTCTTGATTTTGTGGGATTGAATTTATATTTTATTTTATATGTAATATATTTTTTGTATTATTATATTATACATATATTATTTATATTAAATAAAAAATGATAGTAAAACACACACAAAAAAACACATTTCAAACGTGTTGGAGACATTTTTGCTTGAGGACAGGCCACTTTGGTCTCTGTCCTCCATCCCCACTCACGTTTACCTTTCCTCCCTGTTTCCTGCCCTCTCCTTTCCATCCCAAAGTACACTCTTTCACAGTGCTGTGAACTTTAATAGAAAGATGTGAAGACTGAAGGCCAACAGTGTGAAGAAATGAAGAGCAGGAGAGCTGACACGGAAGCGGTCCCTCCCAATACTGGTCTGGGGCTCTGCGCAAAAAATGAAATCTGCACCATGACTGAGGGGACACACTACCGGAGGCTGGAGTGAAGAATCATGATGGTGTTCCATTTTTGCAACTTAAAAAAATTACCTTGTTACCATATAAATAAACAGGTCAACCTCCGAGTGTAATTAGATTTTCACTTCACAGGTCTTTAACCAAGTGTGGGGAGAAGTTTGTGTTCTGTTAGAGATCACAACACGTGGAATGAAAAGAACTAGGATTAGAGTCCTGATTCACGCCACACTGTTTCCTCTTCCTGCCCTCGCATGAGGCATTTATCAATCACTTAAATTCTGAGGCAGAGATAGCAGTATATGATTTGTCTAGTTCACAGAGGCTCCAGTGAGATAATATAGATGCAAAACCACTCTACAAATTAAATATCAATATAGAATGATAGATGTTATTCTAAATAAGTTTTAGTGTTACATCATGCATGTCATTATTTATTAAATGAGTGCTTACTTTCAAAATATTGGCTCAAAAATGGAATCTCTTGTTACTATAGTAAAAGAGCCCTTTGAATTTCGGGATTTTCCTCTTCCCTGTGGAAATCCTTCAAGGACATGTTTTAGCCATAAACAGTTTTTAATTTAAAAATTCTGACTGGAAAAAAAAATAAAAAAATAAAAATAAAAATTCTGACTGGTTTAGAATTTTGAGAAAAGAACCATTGTTGGTGTTTCCGAGGATGCCTCCTTCCAAAATATCTTTCTTTCTTGCCTGGGTTCTGAACAAGTAGAGAAATAAATAGTACTATTTTTACTACTGATATAAGTATAACTGGAGAATGTAGCTCCATGTGAGAGGCAAACGGGCCACGGTCACAGAACTCGACAGCCAGCTGACCCCTACTGTCCCCCTCATGATCACAGGTGGTGCCTGCAACTCAGGGATGAGCTAGGGACCCAGGATCCCCTATGGGCAGCCCAATTTATTGTTTCAACCATATAGGACACTTAGTCCCTTAGCAACAGAGAGTCCAGGAGCTGCTCAGGGGAAATCCTTCCTCAGGGAAGCCAGCACAGACAAGACATTTCTCTGTAAAAACTTCCATGGAGGATTTATGTTCATTTTAGTGAACAAATACGAATCCCCATTATATGAAAATGAACCAAATCCATGTGATTTGTGCACCACTGAAAACTCCTCTCCTCCAAAATTTTAGAATCAGAGTATTTAAAATTTGTTGTAAAAGGTAAAAAGAAAATACATCATGTAGTCTATGATAGATAAAAGGATCTACATTTGGTGGCAATGGCATGTGCCATCGCTGCAATTTTATTCTTAGTGTTTGTAGACACAGAGAAGTGTACAAAAATACACCTGCTACAGTTTGTTTTTTGTTTTTTGTTTTGTTTTGTTTTGTTTTTCGTCCACTTCTATCTTTAAGATAGCTACTGAGCAATGAGGTCCTTGAGCAAGATTATCAACTCTGATAAGCAAAATGAAGACCTATGAATCCCAAATACACATTCTTCTATGCTATAACCCGAGGCATCACATGTGTTTGTTGGTGTCTTTTCCAGAATTTTTATTTCCAAGTACGTATTTTTCTTACAAATGAGAATACTACTTACTGATCTCCTTTCGCACACTCTGCTCCTCCTTCCCTGCTGGGGACATTCCTCCACTTTCGCTGCTCCCTGACTTGGACAGATCCTTCAAGCCCTTGCCCATTTGCCACTTCTTCCACAGCATACTCCCCGATGGTATGACATCTTTGCTCTCAGAACTCATGGAACCCTTTGTGTCCGACTCTTTTGTGGCACTTGAGGACATTTCAACTACAACATGACATGTGTGTTACCGAAGACAAACTTGCATTCTATAAAATCATACACAGAAAGTGACGAAGGTGTGTGGGAGCCAGGTTTGGAGCCTACTGGAAAGCTTTTGCAAACCAGAGCACTAGCAAAAACAATCTTTGGTAGCCTCAGAAATCATTGTGGATGGCCCAGACCACCAGTGTGTCTGGAAGTGCCTCAGGATATGAACACATCACATAAAAATAGAGGCTTTGGGGAGGTGAGACACCGCAAATGGAAATGGGATCTCTGAACCACTGGGGCCCCTTCTAGGGTGGGCCCTGGAGGAGATTCAACCTGCCTTGTGTGGGAAATGTATGTGAATGGGGTTCTCCTCTCTGAAGAGGGAGGCTGAGTCTAGGCACTTGTCCTAAATTATCTTAAAATAGAGCTGAAAAGAGCTCTTGCTTGTGAAGTTGTAAAGCTGGAAAGTTTTTCCTTAATGCTATAATTCTACTCCCACTGTTCTAGATCTTTATGCCTAGGGAAAAAAAAAAAAAAAAACTGTGTAAAACCTACCACAACTTCCACATTATGTAAACATTCCCCCCCATTTATCAATTGCAGATAATTTAATTAATGTTATATTCTGCTTTGAATAAAAGGTGATAATAGGTCAGTGCTTGAAAGCATGGAGAAATGTTGAAATAAATATGTTTTAAGATACTATTAAAATTGATTACCCTTAGAGCAAAATGGATCAAGAAAAAAGAAATTTAAATGAAATTTATTCCAGGAAGTTTAACTTAGATAAAATAGACAAATTTCTTATAAAACACACCTTACTAATCTGACACAAGAAGAGTTAGAACAGCTTAATAGTGAGGGATAGAAAGTATATACTGTATGAGTCCAGATATATGAAGTTCAAGAACAGGCAAAATGAAAACAGGGTAGTAGAGGTCAGACCAGTAGTTACCTTGAGGGAGAAAATGGCTGAGGGAAGGGGAATGAGGAAGACTTTGGAGTTGTTTAAGTGTTTTAGATCTTGATCCGAATGGTGGTTCCTGAGTGTATACATATGTAAAAATGTGTCAAGCTGTACAACGAATATTTGTGTCTTTATTGCATGAATGTTGTAGGACAAGGTCAGCCTCCTGTGAGCCTTGTTCTCCACTTGGCTTGTGAATCTCAGTTTTAGCAAAGAATCCTGCTGGACTAATTTATCAAGAATCACCCCTCATGCTTTGATATCCAGTCCGGCTCCTCTCTCCCCCTACCCCCCATACCTAGCCAAGTTTTCTGGGTAACTCTCCACCCATTCCGTGCCTAGTCACTATAAAGCCCCACTTGTCCCTGCTGTATTCAAAGTTGAATTCAATCTCTCTCTCTCCTACTGCAATAGTCTTGAATAGTGTCCCTTGCCATTTTTAACAAGTGTCCAGTGCAACATTTTTCTTTTGCATATAACAATACAACATTTCTAAAAACAATAATAAAATCTAATAAAATAATAAAATTGAAAATAAAAAATGATAGAGTCATAATAAAACCTATTCACCTTTGTATTCTTAATATATTAGACTTTAACACTTAGAAAAGTGAGTACTTTAGGAGTTAGAAATATTTCAAATCCCAACTCTATCACTTTTGAGATATGTGACTTAGGAAGAGTTCGGTGACTCTCTGAGCATTAGTCTCTTTATCTGTAAAATAGGAATAGCAGTGTCAACCTCATAGTTGCTGTAGGTTAAAAGGAGATAAACAAAAAGTGCTGTGAAGAGTACCCATCCCAGGAAACAAAATCAGGGTGATATTTGTTGTTTTTACTCTTTATATGAAAAGTTAAGGGGCATTATCTTTATAAAAAGCATTGAATTGCATTTCTAAAGACATAAACATGGAAAAGCATGATTGGGGATGTTAACGCCTTCAGCCTACCCGAGCATCCCAGAGAGGTTATAGATGGGGGCACTCAAGGGTTAGTGATAAGGTGCTCTGGGGTCATGGAGAGCTGTCTGCAAGCTGGCCTTGTCTCTGGGTATCTTGTGAATTTAGCAAATTGCAGAGCAAATTACTCTGGGCCTGTATCCTTATGGGTAAATTGGAAACCACATTATAGATTATAGATTATAGTGGATTTTTGTGAGTGTTCAATGAAATAATTAGTATTTTCGGTTCTAGGCCCACAACAATCACTCAATAAAAGCAGTTAGCTTGGGGCACCTGGGTGGCTCAGTCGGTTAAGCGTCTGCCTTCGGCTCAGGTCATGATCCCGGAGTCCTGGGATCGAGCCCCTCCTTCTCTCTCTGCTCCCCTGCTCCTGCTCTCTCGCTCGCTCTCCCTCTATCTCAAATAAATAAATAAAATCTTTAAAAAAAAAAAAAAGCAGTTAGCTTTATCTTATTGCTATTGTTTATAGTTATTGTTACTAGAAAGGTGCCAGATTAACAGTCATGGGCCTGCCTTCAAGTTCACACACTGCTACCTTTGACCCAGGTTGCATTCTTATTTCTGGTTTCATCTTTTCTTAAATGGAGAAAACCACATCTACTTGGGGAAAAAGCAAACATCTGCTTGATAAGAAAAAAAAAAAAAATTAAGAATCTATTTTCCTATCCTGTAAGATGCTCTGTCTTTTAAGAGGTGCAGGGCACAGCTCCGTGCTCTCAGGCAGTGGGGGTAGGGCTCACTGACCTTCCTCCAGCACTTTGGCTTGGCTGTCAGACACAGGCATGCTTTCTGCATCCGGTATTTTCTTAATGAACCGGCTGAGGTAACGCAGGCGAGCCTGGGAAGCCTAAAGAACAAACACTGTCAACGAACAGTCCAGGCAACAACATTTAAAGAGTACATGAAAGAAAGAGGAAAGTGAGAATAAATATGGCAGTTTGAACTAGACCAGCTCTTATTATCCAAAAAACCCAAATTCTGAGCCATCCATAATTCTGACAGTTATTTTTGACAACTAATGAAGAAGCAGTCCTAAAACGAATACACAAGGCATGCAGCCTTAGATCCAGTTGCTCCTGAACCTTTTTCATCTGGCTTAATAACCCTGAGTTGGAACATGAAACTCATATGAGTAATAATGGTTCATTATAGCAATGATTCTTACATAAAATATAGTAGGGAGGGAGACCTGAAGTATGTATATTCCACAAGGGGTAGCACAGGCTTTTTATCCACATGTTCAAAGTACATAAAAGCACATATTAAACATGTTTATGCTTTCTTACTTGGGAGTTGAGGACAGACATGGATACAGACCATGCTACGTGAAAGAACGAGGGAACCCACATGGCACCATTATGTGCTTCACTTTTGAGAGTCATCTGGTATCAGTCATCTGCACAACATTTCACGATGTGTTCAAATGTGGTCCTAAAATGTAGTTAGTGAGTGTCTAACAAAATTCCAGATACCGTTCCTAAAGGAAAGATTATGCACTTTCACCAACATGGGTCCCACTTCAGACCAATGCCTAGGAATGGAAAGTTAAAGAACAACTTTTCAAACTCAAGTGACCTTGATAGCTCTTCCTGGCTCGGTTATCTCCCAGGCTTGCTTCATGGCTCGGATTTCATCTGCTCGTTCTGTATCTTTTTTCACTTCAAAAAATTCTGCTTCATTGTGTTCAGTGACCAACCTCAAAATCCAGTAGGGTTTATTTGGGTCTTCTTGTTGAGGGTGAACAGTGGATATCTGATAAATAAAATAAAAACCTTTGGGTCAGGCATTTTCCTCCATTCAAAAGGGTCTGAATTTTAGCCCATGATCCATCATTTCACTATTTCAGTATTGACCTGGAGAAATGAAAACACATGTTCACAAAAATACTAGGACAAAAAATTCATTACAGCCTTATAAGAGCCAAAAAAGGGGAAACATTATAAATGTCTATCAACTGATGAATAGATAAACAAAGTAGCATCTATCCATATCATTGAACACTACTTGACATTAAAAAGTAATAAACTATTGATGCATAGCACAACGCGGGTGGATCGTACAGGTAGACGTCATACTGAGATAAAGAAGCTGAGCACAAAAAGAATACATCTTGCATGACTCATTTGTATGAAATTCCAGACCAGGCAAACAGCCATCTGGGGTGGGGTGTGAACATGACAGAATCCATTGCAAAGAGGTTTGAGGGCATCTCCAAGCTCATGGAAATGATCTATACTTTATACCTTGATAGAGATATGGATTACAGAGTGAATGCACTAGTCAGAATTCATTGAATTGTAAAATTAAGATCACTGCATTTCACTATGTGCAAATTTTATCTAAAACTGTAAACAACAACAACAAAAAAGAAAATTCTAAATTACATTTAGGGTTACGTTGCACCTCTTTACAAAAATGAGGGTAGGAATAGTTGATCGTGTCCAAGTGTGGATATACTGGATATATACTCATTATGAAAGTTAACATTTTGATATCTTCTAGGATTATTTTCATTTTTTAAAATTTTTTTAAAGATTTTATTTATTTATTTGACACAGAGAGAGAGAGAGAGCACACACAAGCAGGGGGACAGCAGAGGGACAGGGAGAAGCAGGCTTCCCGCTGAGCAGGGAACCCGATGCAGGGATCCATCCCAGAACCCCAGGATCATGACCTGAGCCAAAGGCAGATGCTTTATTGACTGAGCCACCCAGGTGCCCCTATTTTCATTTTTATGAGCCATAGGCTGGGAGCAGATTGACTTAGGACTTGAAAGATCTGGATAAGTGAGGCTCATTGGTGACAATCTGGTAGGGAGAGAGGCTTGAATCTAATGTGGTTACGAACACTTCACCTATGATTGAGATAATGTCAATTATCCATGTTAAATAATGCAGATGGGGAAGCAGGGATTGGTGGGGCCACTGAATAATGTTCTTGGGGACAGTTTGGTTTCAACGTTACCAAAAAGATCTCCTTGCTTTCTACAATATCCCCCTAATATTCTGATGAGAACTTAAATCTCACAATTGGAAATTCTTTTATTTCTTTCTTTTACAACACAGTACAAAAGATTTTATCATCTTTTATATTGCTTGATAAATGAGTTTATCAGAAACTTCCCTGGGATCAGGAAAGGGAGTATGATGGATGAGGTGTGGGGCCACCTGTAAGAGTTTATGGATTGAGTTAAGCTTATTTGTTTTAAATTTCTATAGTTTATTTTGTTGATGATAAGAATATTTTCTCGGTGCATTCAAATACTTGATTTAATAACACTACATGATAAACCAGAGCTACATCTAGAAAACACAGCATTATCTTAAAGTTTCAAGGGAAACAAAGTGGTTGATTGAAACCACTTCACCTGTGTTTTTTAGCCAATGTTAAAATAACTTAATTTTATTTTTTTCTAAAGATTTTATTTATTCATTTAAGAGAGAGAGAGACAGAGAGAGCACACAAGCAGAGGGACAGGCAGAGGGAGAGGGAGAGGGAGAAGCAGATTCCCTGCTGAGACAGCCAGGATCCCGATGTGGGATATGGGGCTCTATCCCAAGACCTGGAGATCATGACCTGAGCTGAAGGCAGACACTTAATCATCTAGCCACCCAGATGCCCCAGAATAACCTAATTTTAAATAGAAAACTGCATCTGGTCCTTTCAAATGTAATAATCCCTTGACAGAGAAACTTCTCTTTTTCTGCATCCATTTAGATATTACAATAAAAGGCAGCATTTGGATTGTAAATTGTAGCTAGTGTTGGGAAGATTTTGTCCTCATAGGTATTTTGAGTTCAGTGTTTTTAAATAATCTGAATTTGAGTATCTTTAGGCCTATGCTTGCACGCCTCAACTCTTGCCCCCACATCCTCTTCCTTACCCCTAATCATTGTAATTACCTAACTGGCCCTGAGGGAATTTGGAATCTTGACCTCTGGGCTGTAGATAGAGTCCCAGCCTCCTAATGAGACTTAAAGGCCCTCCTCCTTCTGACCCTTACTTAACCCTCCAGCCCCATCTCTCATACTTTAATGCTAGAAGAAAAACGAAACAAAAAATGACAAACAAAACAAAACAAACAAACAAAAACCCAGAAAAACAAAACACAGCGATTGTGTTCATTTTCACCTTACAATGTCTTTGCTCATTGACTCAGGTCTGGATTTGGCTCCTCTAAGAGAAAGAAGTTAGAATAAGTATCTCTTCTTCCCACCACTTCACATGCAATATCTAACATTAAAACTCTCTGTGTACCTTCAGTCTCCTCCATTAGACTACAAGTTCTTTGAAGGTAGGGACTGTATAATATTATTATTAGAAGCTCAAGGCCCAGGGATGCCTGGGTGGCTCAATCAGTTAAGCGTCTGCCTTCGGCTCAGGTCATGAGCCCAGGGTCCTGGGATCAAGTCCCACATCTGGCTCCCTGCTCAGCAGGGGGTCTGCTTCTCCCTCTACCTGCTTCTCCTTCTGCCTGTGCGCTCTCTCTGCCTAGTAGATAAAATCTTAAAAAAAAAACCAAAAAAACAAAAAAGGAAGAAGACGACCAAGTCCCCAAAGCAGTGTCTTACAGACATATGTGTCTTAAAAGTTTGATTAGTGATTTTGATACTAAACTAGGAAAAGCAGATTGCAGAAGGTGTCCAAGGAATGTCCTTAAGGTTATCTAGATGGTTGCTAGAATCAAGGAGATGGAATTTTTCAGTTTTGTCCTCAGGAGAGATAGACAAGTGGAGATCCAATGAATGTACATTTATTAAATGACTCCAATAAGAAAAAGTACCGCACCCACCTGAGGCTCAAAGCGAGGGGCTTGTTTTTCTTTGGCTGTCTTGTCTTTCTCCAAAGACTTTTCTTTGCCTTTTCTTGTTGTTTTGGAAGTTCCTGAAGCTTTTTGCCCCTCACTGATAGTATGAGAATCTGGGCTTCCCAAAGTAACTAATTCCTCATGTTTCTCTCCATGAGCTAGCGAGACATAAAAATGGAAACCAGTGAATCATAACAATAAAATCATGGCAAGCAGGAAAAGGAGAGCAAGTCAGGAAAAAAGTTGTTAGTTTAAGAGGTTTGGATTTCTTTTCTTTTTTGTAAAAAATATTTTATAAAGATCTGTGTGACTCTCTTTTACAAAATTGAGAGATAATCCACATACCACACACCATTGAAGTGTAGAAGTCAGTAGGTTTGACATATTTGTAAGATTATGCAAAAATTATCACTATCTAATTTGCTTCCAGCCTGGATGCTTTCAGTACATTTTTTTTTTTGCTTAATTTCCTTGGCCAGGATCTCCACTACAGTACTGAATTTGTTTATCTCTGCTATAATATGTGTTATTCTCTTCCCTCTGCTTGCTTGAAGGAGGATGTGAAGGGTTTTTTGCCTTATGTTCTATTCATTCTTTCAAACAACTACATATCCAAGAGGCAGAGGAACAGATAACATTTGTTGAATCCCTACTGTTTCTTTCTTTTTTTTTTTTTTAATTCTCAAAGCACCCCAACAGGGCAGATTCAAGAATTTGCTGATATTCCCCCAACTGTTGGGGGTTGAATTAGCATTCAAACATGAATTCAAAGGACATGTCAGCCCCTTTCGAAACTGGAATCTGTAAGTCATCCCATTAGCAAAGTAAATAGTAATTGTCAAGAATCAGTGAATTTAGCAACCATAAGATTAAATGCTGTTTTACAATTTTTTAGCAACATGGGATGATTGTTTCATAATTTCACTAGCCTTTTGTCTGCCAGAGATTGACATGCCAAATCTTTTTGTGTCTTGTTTTGGTACTGTGGTTAGAAAGAAATGAATGAACATTAAATAATTATCTCTGGGGGGTGGGGCAATGGGGTAACTGAGTGATGGGCATTAAGGAGGGCATGTGATGTAATGAGCACTGGGTATAATATAAGACTGATGAATCACTGAACTCTACCTCTGAAACTAATAATACACTCTATGTTAATTAATGAATTTAAATTAAAAAATAAATAAATAGTTAAAAAAAAAAAGAAGCAGTTCATGGGTGCCTGGGTGGCTCAGTTGGTTAAGCGACTGCCTTCGGCTCAGGTCATGATCCTGGAGTCCCGGGATCGGGTCCCGCATCGGGCTCCCTGCTCGGCAGGGAGTCTGCTTCGTCCTCTGACCCTATCCCCTCTCATGTGTTCTCTCTCTCTCATTCTCTCTCTCTCAAATAAATAAATAAAATCTTAAAAAAAAAAAAAAAAAAGAAGCAGTTCTTATTGATGGCTTAGTGCCAGTTACTAGCTACTTACAGATTAGGGCAGATCATCCTGCATGACTGCAAAGGGACTGTAAGTACCACAACTTTACAAGGGGGCAACTTGTCTTTCTGCCAACAATTTCGGTTGCTGAGTAGTGTTGCGCTAGGGAAAATTCTTTGGTCGTATAATCAAGTGACTTGGAGTGCATCTTGGATTAGCCACTGAATAGGTTCACTTTGGCAGGTTTATTACATTCTTTTGATTTTGTTTTCTTCTCTGTATAATGGAGATGTTAATACCATGCCCAGGGGGCTTACAAATAAACTATATGGGGCATTTAAAATAGGATTGTACCTGGTATCATACACACTGGGTTTTTAAGATATTAACAAATGTCAGCTGAAATTGAATCTCAAACTGCCCCAATAAGTATTTCTGGGGCTCTCTTTTTCTTATTACCCGTAGGTCTTAGAGCTTGAATCATATATGTAGGTGTCTTTGAGTCCCTTCAAATTAACATATTCTAATATTCAAGTTTACTTCTGGGAGCACACAGTACAGTGTCAGGCAGATAGCAGAGACACACCACCCGCTTCCTTTACATTATGAATATATAAAATAAAATAATAAAATAATCTGCCTATTCTTCAATGGCATACAGTATAGTAACTTTCTCTCCCAGGAATTGCAAGTTCTCTAAAGGCCAGAACATCATTATATACCTCATTTTGATCCCTAATTTCACCTAGTATAATTCCAAACTCATAGTGTGTATTCATGATCAGATTGTAAAACTTTATAAGGAAACTGTATGAGTTGAGAGCATATATATCAATAAGGTGTAAGAATAAAATCCTACTAATTCAGAACCTGTGAAAAACATGACCTCACATTGTATATTCATGTAATTAGAAGAATTCTAGAGTAAATGACCACTGAAATAAACTAATATAGCCCTTGCAGAGAAGAAATGCTCAGGCAGTATCTGTTGATGAAATGAACTTGAAAAGACCTTTAGCATTATGACTTTAGTCTTACATTACCTTATATTTATGCAGAGTACAGTAGACAGAAATCTTCAGTGGATAATAAGACATAAAAATTACAGAAACGTATTTTTTATGATTAAAATTCAGGGTTTAGATTTATGTATCCAGGAACTAAAAACTGGCTGGGATTTGAACATTAACATAATTTCTAAACTAGCATACTTGCTCAGGATAAGGTACACATTTACCAAGTGTGATTGTACTTGGTAAATGTAAACAGGAAAATCTTTAGATGATAGATGATAGATAGATGATAGATAGATAATCTCATCATGTTTGGTTTCTTCAAAGACCTTGAATTGGAAACACCATGCATACATTGTGCCTAAGAAAGAACAATATATTATTAATTAGAGTTAAGAAAATAGTGGTATAGTCCTGCTAACAAAATCGGGTGGGACTTGGGCGCCTGGGTGGCTCAGTCTTTAAGCATCTGCCTTCAGCTCAGGTCATGATCCCAGGGTCCTAGGATCGAGCCCCACTTCGGGCTCCCTCCTCCACGGAGAGCCTGCTTCTCTCTCTCCCACTCCCCCTGCTTGTGTTACCTCTCTCGCTGTTTCTCTCTCTGTCAAAATAAAATAAAATAAAATCTTTACAAATAAATAAATAAATAAATAAAATTGGGTGGGACTTGAAAACAAAGACTTCTGAGAATGATAAACAAAGTTCATATGTGTCTTTGCAAATAGACTAGAACCTGAAAGGTGCAGGCCAGTAACGTAAAAATGTAACATACTGGCAAAAAGAGGTTAAAATAACAACACAACTAATTATATATGAAAGTAGATGATATCACAAAGTGTTACCTGCTCTAGATCCTCCAATTTCTATTTCCTTAAGAAAAAGCCACCTGTCTCAGCAAGCAATTTTTACTAAAACTTAGGTGTTAAAATATACTAAAGGTGGCACTGTTGTCTCATGTTAACTAGTGGACAAGCTTCCTAAAAATTTATAACCAAAATATTCTGAGTTGAACATAGTTATATGTCAGACCTTACTTTTTATTATGGGTTATAAAGATGTGAATTTTTAGAAAACAATTATATATTTTATTTCTCATAGAAATTAAAAGTTGAATTTAAATGAGTAAATGTGGTGATATTTCTATTGAATTCAGGATGTACATAAAATTTTAAATTAGGATACCAATATACTAATGAAAAAACCACTTGATTAACTTCTTCTTGATCTAAAGTATTTATAATTGAAAAAATAAGCTAAGTTAATAACTGAAGACATTAGGGTGGGTGCACCTGGGTATCTCAGTCAGTTAGGCATCTGCCTTTGGCTTGGGTCATGATCCCAGGGTCCTGGGATTGAGCCCTCTGCCTCCCCCCAGCCCCCCAGCTTGTGCTCTCTCTCTTTCACACTCTCCCTCTCCCAAATAAACAAATAATCTTTTAAAAAATTTTTGAAGATATTAGTAACAATTTTTCTAAAATACGTCATACCTGGGGCGCCTGGGTGGCTCAGTCAGTTAAGCAGCTGCCTTCAGCTCAGGTCATGATCCCAGAGTCCTGGGATCCAGCCCCGCATCAGGCTCCCTGCTCAGTGGGAAGCCTGCTTCTCCCTCTGCCTCTCCACCCCCCCAACCCCCCAGCTTGTGCTCTCTCTCTTGCTCGTTCTCTCTCTCTTTAATAAATAAAAAAATCTTTAAAAAAATAAGGTAAAATACATCATACCCTTTAAATTGAAGTTTGTAGGTCTTGAGTTGTAAATATAATTGACACATATACGTTGACATATCGATATGTTTTCATTTAAACAAACTGGCTGCCTAAAAGTCCACATTTATAAACATGATACTGATTATTCTGAATTAAAAAGCTGCATAACTTTCATAAGACTGGCCAACATACGCTTTCAAATAGAAAAAAATTTCCTAGTTCGTTTTAAATACAATTAAATTCTGAATTTATTTGCTGGCTGCTTTCAGCAGCAAATGTATGATACAATGCAACATGTAATTTAATTTTAGTAGCTGCTCATTCACACCTAAAGTTGTCAAATATGATGTCAAAAAAAAGAAGATGCAATTATTCTGAGAGACTTCTTTTCCAGTTGGGTACATAATAATGAGAATACCATTTTTGTGAGGACTCCTAGGTTCTAGGAACCTTACATACATTATCTTGAAACTTCACAACAACCTTGAAAGATAGGAGTTATTATTCTAATTTCTCAGGTGAAAAATAACCCAGTTTCAGATAGCCTAAGGCATTTTAGTTGCTATGCTATATTTCTGCACTTAATAGTAACTTCCTTTTCTTTTCCTTTTTTTTTTAAATTTTTTTATTGAGGTATAACTGAAATAAAGCACTGCATTAGTTTCAAGTAGACAACTTAATAATTCAATATTTGTACATATTGCAAAATGATCACCACCATAAGTTTAATAAATGTTAACTTAGGGGCGCCTGGGTGGCTCAGTTGGTGAAGCGACTGCCTTCGGCTCAGGTCATGATCCCAGGGTCCTGGGATCGAGTCCCGCATCGGGCTCCCTGCTCTGCGGGGAGCCTGCTTTTCCCTCTCCCACTCCCCCTGCTTGTGTTCCCTCTCTCGCTGTGTCTCTCTCTGTCAAATAAATAAATAAAATCTTAAAAAATAAAAATAAATAAATAAATGTTAACTTAAAAAAAAAACTTATACTATTAATTTTGTACCATTACCCAACTCTATACTTCACATTATGCTATTTCATGAATTCTACTACTGTGTTTATTTCAGATACTAATTTTTTAGTTTCCTCTGGAATTTTAACATTTATCCATTAATATATTAAATATGATAGTTTTTCATATTGGTTTGTTTGCTGGAACTCCATCTGTGTTAAAGTTGAGAAACTTAAACGATCTTCAGGAAAACCATGCTAAGACCCTTTATGCAAACTTGTATGTTCAGTAAAGAAATATAGACAGTTCCCTAAATAAAGACATTTATTGAGGACACAATAAATATCTGAAATTGGTACTACCATATATTATTATTATTATTTCCATCCAAAAACCCTTACTGGATAATTAACTCCCACTCAAAATCCTAGCTGTGCCGATAACTAGCTGTGTGACCATGGGCAAGTTCCTTAAACAGTGTGTGCCTCCGTGTTCTCATATGTAAAATGCTAATAGTCACAGCATCCACCTCATAGGTTTATCGTGACGATTCCTTGGGTCAAGATACATAAAGCCTTCACAAAGCCTCCACCATAAATGTCAGCAACTGCAAACACTATGACCATTAGTACTCTGTCAATGCAACTAGTTAGAAAGTCCCTACAGGACAAAATGGTATAGTGGAAAGGTTCTGGGCTTTGAAATTAGTCAGACGTAGATGAAAATCTTTACCCTGCTTCTTTCAGCTGTGTAAATGTAGGCAAATCATTTACAGCATCTAAGCTTCATTTTTCTCATGTGTAAAATCAGGATGGTAATAACTACCTCTCAGATTTTTTCATGAGAATTGAGGATAATATATGAAAAGTACACAGTACAATAAGAGGCCCATAATGGCACTAAAAAAAAAAAAATCAGAATCATAATAACCAAACTTCTAGATCTCTCCAGTGTTTTCTTTTTGCTTACAAAATACAATTACATTCTTTTCAGTTTGCTTTGTTTTGTTTTGACTAAAATAGTAAGTGCTCATTTAAAACTTCTGAATTACACATTTTTAATTTTAAATTAAATTTTGTCTTTAGATACTAAAAAATATAAACGAGACATAACCGCTTCAAAGTATTGATACATACTCTTCATTTTTTCACACAATCTTCTTGCCACTTTCACTTCCAAAGCAACGGTTCACTTCCCGGGCTTGGTATTCTTCAGGACTTTATCATATGAACTATTCAAAACCCACCACCCCCCACCAGCTCGTCTCCACTTCAAAGTGTCATTATCCCCAGTTTATGTAAGTTTACATAATTCACACAACTTACGTATACTGGGAACAAATTTCTAATTATTGAAGAAAATACACACAGAAATTTTAAAAACCTGCATTTGACTAGACTTGAGGGTATTTGAAGGTATTTTGAACCTTTTTAGACGTTAGAAGTTCACCTCAGAGAGTTGGAAAGAAAGCACCTCATTCACTATTCTAACAGCATTGTTCAATGTGGTGCTATGTTTCTGGAACAGCTTAAATGTTTTCACAAATATCTCCTTTATCAGCGTGCCTTCTTCTATCTTGCTGGAACATTATTCAGAAACACGTGTTCCCCATGAACAAAATCCCCACCTGAATTTAGAAAGATTGTTTCTGTTGTTTCCTTTTCATGATTTAAACTGGGATTATTTATTCCCTGTCATATGGATCTGAGTTTACACTGATCATTGCTATAAACAACAACAGCATCACTATTTTGAGCTTTTCGAGAGAGGCATAACAGAATATTCTAATATAGAAATCAGAAGTATAAAGAGCTACAGACAGCTCATGAAAGAACTACACAGGCAAAAACAAAACAAAACAAAACAAAAACCTAGGATCTGATTCTCACTCTCTGATCTATTAAAATCCCTGATACCCAGAACAGTATTGTAAAATCTTGTAGTACTATACATTTTCCTTGAAAAAAAAATAATATCTTCGTTGAGCATACATCATACACATGTGTCCACACAAAACAGTGCTGCTTCTCTATTATTTTGATTTATTTTTATAATTATGCATATTTTATTTGCACATAGACCTTTAGCATAAAATATTTAATCCAATTCATATTAAGCACATACTCTCTACTTCTTTACAGGAGGGGGACACAAAATCACCCGGTAATTTGCACCATCCATTATTTCAAGCAGATTTCCACTGATTTATACCGGAAAAATATCTAGATTTTTTTTTAGCACAGTATAACTATGAGATTTGGTTTGGACTATAGAGAAAGTGGAGATAATGACTAATTTAAAGGGGTTTTCAGCTTCCATATGCCATTTTTTCATATCATATGATAAAAGATCACAACACTTTCTTGCGACCCCAAAACAGCCCAGAATCTTTTCAAGACCCCAGGCCAGGATGCCATTAGAACTTAAACACTCCTGCTGTTCCTGGCATAGCATGCTCATGCATTTGTTCAATAAACATTTATGAACAGCTTCTATCTGGTTCTAGAGATGCAATGATGAGACTGAGGCAGAGTCCCTTTCCCAGCACAAGAGGGGCTGTGGGGAGGCAGACAAGTTCAAGATTCCCATAGAGCACGTGTTCTATGGACTCACACAATACACTGGAAAGGAATGGGGACTCTCGGTGTCATCAGTTTTATAATTTTTCTTTGGATTTTATGTCCCGCCCCAGAATCTGCCCCTTCTTACAAAGGTTTAGTTCAATAATAGTAGCTTTCTCTTAACTTTGGTGATGAACAAACCTCCGTCAAGCCTTTAAATGAACAGGTTCATGCAGTTAGTATAAACAAGAAAATGCATGATCAGGGTTTTTGACAATTAGTGAAAAGGGCAATAATAATAATAAGAGTAGCTTAGATGTCTCCTTTCTTTCACTTATTCGATAAATATCATGGAGTACTTACCATGTGCATCATCCGCACTATGGATAATGCAAGATTGAACAGGCAAGAATTCATGGAACTCCCTGCCCTTAATGGTATTGTGTTCTTGTAGGAAATACTGTTGACCCTTGAACAATATGGGTTTGTTTGTTTGGGGTTTTTTAGATTTTATTTATTTATTTGTCAGGGAAAGAGAGAGCATGCACACAAGCAGGGGGAGCACAAGAGGAGGGAGAAGCAGGCTCCCCGCTGAGCAAGGAGCCGGATGACCTGAACGGAAGGCAGACCCTTAACCAGCTGAGCCACCCAGGCAACCTGAACAATATGGGTTTGAGCTACATGGGTCCACTTTGCGAATATTTTTTCTAATGCATCAAACTCCCTGCTCAGGAATTTTGAGAGTAGCTTATATTTGAAAAAATAAACCTGAAGCCTCTTTCACTTGGAGATTCTCCTTCTCTTAAATATTTTAAGAACTAACCTTCAGGGTTATACTATTTCAACGACTTAGACAAATATAATTTTATAACAGAAAAGTTTTCTGCACACTTCTTAGATAATCATCAAGTAATTTTTACTTACCAGACAAAACATGTTTAAACTAGGCCTAAACAATCATATATTTTTGGTTCTTACAAACCAAGCAAGTAAAGATTCTGAAACATAATCAATTAACAAAACAGAAAATGACACTGGATATGAAATGCAAATTGTAAGCAATAATGTTTTAATACTGACATGATTAATTTGCTATTAAATATTTATGTAAAATATAAGGTGTATGACAAACATTTAGGAGGACATACCTTTACTATCATTTTTCTCCAATTCTTTTAGTGCTTGAACAAATGTCTGCTGACTTTCAGTGAGAGGCCAACTGTTATACAATACCAAACACTGTATAATATACTTGTTGACCTGTGAAATAAAATGCAGGGTTTAATCACAAACAATAAGAATAAATGTAGTATTTGCCCAGTAAGCACATAATAAATGCATAATTTTCTGTATCACACAATCATAATTTGGTCAAGTACTATCAGATGTTCTCCAAAATGTTGCAATATCACAGTCTATAAAATTTATCTTCACATCCCCACCAACACCTGCAATTAGATAGTCTATTGTTTATTAATTTTTGCATCCGTGTTTAAAAATGAAACTTATTAATTTTATTTTTGTTACTCATCAGTTTGGGGATCAGGATTACATTAAAAAGGATTGGGAAGCTTGTGATGTCTTTCTGTTTTCTAGAACAACTTATCCCCTGAAGGTCTGTTAGAGTTATTCTGTGAAGTCAGCTGAGCCTATGACTTTTGGAAAGGTAAAATTTTGATTACCATTTAAGTGTTATTATTCTTTATTATTATTATTATTTCATATTTCCTATCTTCTACTGAAGCAGCTTTGTCAGTCCTCTCCCACCCCAGGCATTTGTTATGTCTTCTTTCCCTTAAGTCTTAAATTCACTAGCATAGAGTTGTGTTTAATAGTTTAATTTTTTTTTTAAAAAAAACCTGTTGCTTGCATTTATACCTCCACCCTATTTTGTTGTTGTTGTTGTTCTGTATTTGATTTATTTACATTTTCTTTTTTTTTTCTTTCTTAGCTGGTCTTACAAGAAGCATGCCCACGTATTGATCATAAAAAAGTTTAGGGTTCATGAACCTTGCTAAATTTTGTTCCCCGTTTTATTAATTTCTACCTTTACTTTTATAAAAACTTTTTCTTCTTTTTTCTTTGAGTTATTATTTTGCCCTTTTTCTAACATTTTGTTTCAATAGCTTAGCTCATTTGTTTTTAATCATTCATACTTCCTGATGAAGTAATTTGAAAGTCAACATTCCACTGAATGCTACTTTAGATGTGGTTACAAATTTTGATTTGTATTTTTTAGTTGTTACCGAATTCTTTGTATTCATCATTTCTTTTTTTTTATGTTCTTTGTAACTAAAGAACTATTTGGCATATTTTCTTTAGCTTCCACATTTATGGGATTTTAGGCTGTTATTTACTAATTTCTATATAATTACATTATGTTCAGATAACATCTATAAAATATAGTTTGGTTTTTATTGAGGCTTTGCATGTGTGCTATGAAAAAGTATATTCTCAACATATTAGGTAAAGTGTTCTATATAAATATCTAAAAAATTAAGCTTACATTTAAATTTTTCAAACCCTAGTAATATGTGTTTTTTCAGCTTGATCTATTGATTTCTGAGCGCTGTGCATTAAAGTGTTCAACTATTAACTAACTTTATTTTTCTCTGTAGTTCTAAACAACTTTTGCTTTTTATTCATTGAGTCTGGACAGTTAGGTTATGGTCATATTTACTTGTTATATTCTTCCTTTTATTTTTACACAATATCCTTCATGAATTCTATGCACGGAGACATTTCTCACAGTTCTCAGTCCAACTTTAAACTTTCGATGCCATTTTGTTTAAAGGTGTCACTTTCAGGTTACTTATAGTTGAATCTTACTTTTTAATCTAACTTTAGTTTTTTATTCTTTTAATTGATTAATAATTCATTTGTGCTTAGTCATTTAGGATTTATTTCTGGTCCTTTATTTTTATTTCTTTTTATTTATTTGTTTGTTTTGTTTCTGATGAATACATCATGTTTCTTTTCTGAAATGACATGAATTGTCCCTTATTTTACATATACATGTATATATTTAACTTAAGGTATGTATAAATTAGTTTTGTTAATATGTGATCTTTTTAATAATTATAGAGCCTCGTAACTCGTGTAACATAAGATATTTACATCTACATTATAGGGTTAGTATACACATTAAACTTGCCATATATTTTAACATCTTGGCACAGAGAAACTATTAAATAACGCTCAATCCCTTGATCCTGTTATACACTTGTGCTATTGCAGACAGAAAGTATCATATAGCATGTCAATGCTTAGGAAAAGAATCATCGTTATTTTTGTTAGATTTTTAGGAGTAATACCATTCATTGAGGGTTCTCTTAAACATAAATGTACCTGCTGTGGAGTGCTAGCATTTTCTTCTATGGTGGGCATACTGGCAGTTTCCTCCTCCATAATGGGCTGCCCAGTGTCTACGGCTGCACTTGCAGGTCTACCCTTATAGGATTTCTGACTTCCCTGCGCAGATTTCTTCTTGATGTACAATTCTTGCTCTTTCTTGGATGAAGCATGCATTAAAAGAATTTGTTTGCTAGCTGAAAAGGAGAAATTTATTACACTTGCATTAAACTGTGTGAAATGCATAGTTACGATGGACTGTGTTCTTTAGGTATATCCTTTTATAAGACACTCAAAGGAACAGGTCAGTTTGTTTTGTTTTAATGAGATAAAAAGCAATATCACTAGCTTCTGGGAGATATTCTGGTCTTAAAGAAACTTACATAATAGCCTGTGACTTGCATAGAGCAATGCATATTCTGAGAAACCACTGATTGCTAAAAGAATGTACAATTCAACAATTTTTCATTCATTTTGTGTCATTGAATGACACTAAACTAATATCATATACTATGACTTCTTCAGGGTTTATACACTATTGTGTGTATGTTATTACATTTATGTAAGACTTTCATTTTATTTTTAACTTCTCTATTCATTCTTCTGTAATTAAAAGATAATAAAACTACCATTTGGAGGGATAAAAATAGAAATGTGCCCAATGTTATTAATTGATCAAACATATATTGAGAGAACATAAGTGAATGACACAGAGAAATTCCAGTTCTAGCCATGAAAAAATAATGGCATTGGATTTACTCAAAGCCACGAAAAAAAAAAAAATTAGATAAAATGTATGAAGCCACTGTTTTCAGGCATTAAACAATGCACAGCCCAGGGCCGTAATTCTTGAAAGAAAGGAAACATACAAGAAGATCTGTCCACTTCCGCAGATTTCTGCCTGTGAGCACCATCTCGATTGTGACACAGGGAAGGAGAGTCCAAACAGTAAACAACAGTGTTGTCAGGTTCAGGTAGCAAGACTGTAGTTTGAAGCTCCTGAGACAACTAAAATTTGTGAGGCAGGGTGCCAGGGGCAAGTACTGAGCCCAGAAATATGTATAGTGGTCCACTTGGGTCTTTAATTGAATTCTAAACTTTATTTGTACAAACATCTAATGGTGCCTGGCAGACAACTCCCAGGAGAGTGTGAGCTTAATGGAGATTCTGAAGTTTGTACAGTGTTGAAAGACATTGAAGTTCTGCCAAAGTATGGAAATTTAATGAACATACAGGGCATCAGTTGAGACTCAAGAAAGGCTATTCTTTAAGGGTAGTACAATGCTAACCCTAGAGTAATGGAAGCTCTAGACCCAATTTAAGAAAGCTTAGAACCAAGTCTTGAGAGGATTAAACTAAGCTGTCAATAAACTGCTTACTAGAACAAAATTCAAAACTCTTTCAATGAAGAGAGCATAAGCTTGACTCTTAGCAATGTAGCATGTACTGTATGTAGTACACAATCATTCTGATATGTGAAGAAGCAAAAAATATGAACATCATTTGAGAAAAAAGTCAATAGAAATAATGGCATAGCTGACACAGATGTTAAAGTTAGTAATAAAAAAAAAAAACTTTACCAAACAAAAACTTTAAAATAGCTATTAGAAATGTGTTTAAGGATTTAAGAGAAAAGATCAACATAATGAAAGAATAAATGGTGAATATCAACAGAAAAATGGAACAGAGAATCAAAATGAAATTCAAGGTTGGGCTATATCTGGAATGACACATTCCTGAATGGACTTTATTTTTTTTTAATATTTTATTTATTTATTTGACAAAGAAAGCACAAGAGCACAAGCAGGGGGAGCATCAGAAGGAAAGGGAGAAGCAGGCTCTCTGCTGAACAGGGAGCCAGATGTGGGGCTCGATCCCAGGGTCCTGGCATCATGACCTGAGCCGAAGGCAGATGCTTAACTGACTGAGTGACCCAGGTGCCCCATTCCTGGATGGACTTTAAAAGCACATATTCAAATCAGAAGAAAAGATTAGTAAACTTGAAGATAAGCAATCAAAATGATCGAAATAGAAGCACAGAGTGAAAAAAAATGAATAGAGGCTAACTGCCCCTGGTATTATATTGTAGTGGGTGGAATAGTGATCCACCCAAAGAGGTAGGTCTATCCAGAATGTGACCTTATTCGACAGAAGGGTATTTGCAGCTGTGATTAAGGTAAGGGTCCCCAGGTGAGATCAACCTGGATTAGCGTGGGCCCTAAATCTAATGATGGGTGTCCTTAAAAGAGAATGAAAAGGGAATGACACAGAGCCACACAGAAAGAAGAAGGCTACGTGAAGACAGAGGCAGAGATTGCCAAAATTGTGCCATCACAAGCCAAGAAATGCCAAGAGCCATCAAAAACTGGAAGAGGTAAAGGAGGATTCTCTTGTAGAAACTTTGATGGGAGTGTGGCCTTGACAACACCTTAATTTTGGGCCTTTGACTTCCAGAACCATAAGAGAATGAATTTTTGTTGGTTTAAGCCACCCACTTTGGGGTAATTTGTTACAGCAGCCCTAGAAAATTAACACAGATATCAAGGGATCTAAAGTACATGCCTTCTTAGTCCTACGTGGCACTACTAAGAAAACATTTAGGTATGAACTTAAGAAAGGATGTGTAAAGTCAATACATTGAAAGTATAGAACACTGTTGAGAGAAATTAAACACTAAAATAGGTTGAGAGATATACTCTGTTCATGCGACCAGCAAACTCAGTTTGTTAAGATGCCATTTTCCCCAGGTTCAATACAATCCCAATCAAAATCTAAAGCTACAATTTTCAAGGAAAGGTGGTGTTGGACTAAGAGTGACTATTGGCTGATTGAATATCAATTGATCAAAATAGAGCTCCAAAATAGACCCATGCACACATAGTCAACTGATTTTTTTTACAAAAGTGTCAAGGGAATTCAATGTGCAAAATAATGGCTTTCCAACATAAAGTGTCAGAACAACTGGATGGCCATATGGGAATAAAAAGAACCAGAACCTTAAAAACAAGGCACAGTTTGGAGATCGAAACTGACTTATTGGGAGGAACAGAAAAATTCAGTTTCTACTGTAGATTTACATAATTAAGAGGCAGCTTTAATTGCCATGATTTTTCCCCCTTTTTGGAAGTATAAGAACCTTCAGGACAACAGAACTTATTTCCAGAATTGCAGAAGAAAACATATATCCCTTATTTTGATTTAATCACCATACTTATTTAATGAGTATATTCTGTGCAATTTTTTCTCAGATTGTCTTTAACTTTGTTTTTAAAATGACCTTCAAAATAAACTGTTAAAACATCAAAAAAAAGAACGAGAACCTTGATCCTCTACCTTACATTATATACAAACATTCGAGATGGGTTATAAAACTAAACATAGATGCTAAGATTATTAAATGTATAGGATAAAATATGACATGTAATATCCATGACCTTGGATTAAGGAACGATTTCTTAGATAATACACAAATAGCACTAGTAATTTTTTCTAAATGATGACTGACTTCATCAAAATTAAAAGCTCTTAAAAAGTTATTGCTGGGGCGCCAGGAAGCTCAGTCGGTTAAGCGTCTGCCTTCAGCTCAAGTCATGATCCTAGAGTCCTGGGATTGAGCCCCTCATGAGGCTCCCTGCTCAGTGGGGAGCCTGCGTCTCCCTCTCCCTTTGCCCCTGCCCCCACTCGTGCTCTCAATCTCTTTCTCTCTATCGCTTGCATTCACTCTATCTCAAATAAATAAATAAAATCTTTTTAAAAAATTTATTGCTAAGGAAGTAAAAAGACAAGAGATCATATTTGCAAAGCAAATATTTGATGAAGATGTGTTTCCAGTATATATAAAAAAAGACAACCCATTAAAAATATGGCCTTAATGTATGAATAGACACTTCATTCAATGAGTTATACATATGGCCAATAAGCTCAACATCATTAGCAAATTTAAACCACAAAAAAAATAGCACTACATACCCACCAGAATGACTAAAATAAAAAACATTGGCAATAAATGTTGGCAAAAATATGGAGAAACCGGAACTCGTATACTTTGCTGATGGGAGTGTAAATGATACAGTCTCTTTGATAAATTTTTTTTGCCAAGTTAAAAAAGATAAAATATACATATGTCAAGCCATGGCACATTAATTCAACTCCTGAATATTGATTCAAGAAAAATGAAAACATTGTTTAAAAAAAAACTTATACATGTATGTCTCTAGGAGCTTTAGTTATCATATCCTAAAACTGGAATAAACGCATATGTTCAAAAGAGAATAAATAAATAAAGTGTAGTATACCCATACGATGGGATAATACTCCACAATATAAAAAGAAATGCAGGGGCGCCTGGGTGGCTCAGTCATTGCTTGTGTTCCCTCTCTCGCTGTGTATCTCTCTGTCAAATAAATAAATAAAATCTTAAAAAAAAAAAAAAAAGAAATGCAGTAGCAACAACAGGAATGTACCTTAAAAACATTATCCTAAGCTGAAGATACCAATGCCAAAAGAGTATTTGTATGGTTTCATGAAGTTCTAGAACAGGTAAAATTAGTCTACTGTGTTGAAAATCTGAACAGTGGTTGCCTCTTTGGGGAGGGGAGAACTGAATAGAAATGGCCTTGAGAGATCTTTGTGGGTAATAGAAATATCTCTATCTTCTTAGAGGTGTGGGTCACACTAGCGTATGCCCTTACCAAATTTATCAGATTAGGTTTGTGCCTTTTGCTCGACATAAATTACACTTTGATTAACAGCTAAGAATGAATGACACAAAGTCTCTACCCTTGTGAAGTAATTCCTTCATTACTTCCTTCAGATATTAAGTCATTCATTCAAACCATCATTCAACCACATATGAAAAAGGAGAAAATTTTCCTTCATATATGAGAATCTACAAATCACTCAGAAAAAAAAAAAAAAAACCAGCTAGTTCCAATAGAAAAATAGGCATATGACACAGAAAAATTTACAAAGAAGAAAATATAAAAGGAAGATAAATAAGATATATAAAATCATACATGCTTGAACTTCACTAACTCTAAGTGTAATATAAATTAATATTTTTAGCAGTCACATTGACAAAAATCAAGCGTATGATAACTTAGAATAAAGGATAAAATAAGGTAAGTTTACACAAACTCCATGGAGGACAATTTGACAATATATACAAAAATTAAACTGTAGGTTCCCCTGACCCCAGAGTTCTACATCTAAGCATTTATCCAATATATATGCATATACAAGTTCATAAAATTATATACATGGGTTAAAAAAATAACCTCAGCATTCTTTGTGTAAATATAAGATTAAAGTTATCACAAATCACAATCACTAGGAGACTGACTACATTAATTATAGTATATCATCAACAAAATTGAGCCTTATACAGCCATATGAAATAAAATATTTTACTATCCCTAGTCTGTAGTACTTCCTCAAAGACCCAATCTCTTAGATTGTAAAATCTGAGGAAAATTCCAAATTTGATATTAGTCCTGGTATACTGGTACTTGCAAGATTTTATTCTTAGAAATTATATAAAATATATTGACATTCTTTCAAATTCCCATGAGAGAAAACGAAACCCGAAGAGGCCTGTATTTAGGATTTTGTTACTGGGTCACTTCAGAGTCTTCTACATCTTTGCAATGGAGTTTATTTCTTCTTTCATACAATAGAATGTTTGCTTACAGAATAAATATCATAGTCTGCCATGTCCTATTCTCCTACAAATATTATGTGCACATACACACACACACATATATTTTTTTGCATGTACTTTTGGTGGGGGTACTCCAGAAATACAGGTTGTAAAGAATTCATAAGTGAATATGTTTCTAAGAAAAGCAGCTGAAAAATGCTGAGAAAGAAAAAGGAATTCCAATGTCTGCTTACATAATTCATAAATACAAATTAATAGCATTTCTTTAAAAATGATATCCTGTTTGAAATCTAAATCAAGAAAAAATCTAACTCACAGTAACAGCTCTACCAGTATCTATGGAGAAACTTACAAAATCTATTCTGTGAAACATAAAAAAAAGTCATGAATAAATGGAAAGAAATAGCCTTTACATGCATATGAATTCAATATTATAAAGGTGTCAGTTCTCCTTAAATTAATTAATCTACATAGTCAAGGGAGTCAGAAAGAAAATGATAGATTTTTACATGGTTTGAAGGGAATTCAAAAAAATTGTACTAAAGGTCATCTAGGAATACAAATGTGAAAATTAGAAATATCTTGTAAAAGCAGAAAAATCTTGGATAATGGCTGTAATTTTGGATTAATTTCTGAATTCTGTTCCAATTACCCTTCTACTCCATTTCTGTCCCTTTCTTTGCCATAAGTAAACTCATAAAATTATTTAAATGTTAATGATAACCTATGTGACAAACTATAAACGGTGTCTGACTCTATTCATTTGAAGATTTTATTTACTTATTTGAGAGCGCAAGGGGGCAGAGAGAAAGCTCCTACAAGTATGAGCAGTGGGGAGGGGCAGAGGGAGGGGAAGAAGCAGGCCCACCGCTGAGCAAGGAACCCAACTTGGGGCTCGATCCCAGGACCCTGGGGTCATGATCTGAGCCTAAGGCAGACGCCCAACTTACTGAGCCACCCAGGCTCCCCAGATAAATAAATAAATCTTTAAAAAAAGATAAAATCAATTATTTTTAAAAAAACATAATGGCAGAATTCAGGAAAAGCACAAGGGATTTCCTGTTCTCTTGTTTATAATTTTCTGTTTCAAAATTTTCTACATTGGGCAATGCGTTATTTTTATGATCAGAATTGTTACTAAAATAACTGAATATGTATCTCAGTATCTCTGTTTTCCATTATTTCAGAAACAATTTTATTTTATTAATTAATAGTTCCTGTGACTATTACATTGAAAGTAATGACTTCAAAGTTTCTGTTCATTTTAATAGAATATTTTCTAAAAATAACGAATTAGGGATAAAAGAACAGTGAAAAATTCTTTCAAAATAATAAAAAATGTTATTTCTTATTCAGAATTCTAAAAAGGCTCATGTAATAAAAAAGTCCTTAAAGTAGAATTATAACAATCTGTTGATCTTCAGAGACTAATCTGACACACAAATGCAAGTTTTTAAAAATATTTTTAATAATATCATTTTACAGATGTAAATGCTTATTTGCTATTTTACCTTAAATAAAATATTTTAAAATCAGTTACTTAAACATAAATACTTATTTATGGATCTAAATAACACATTTAAAAGGGCAAAAGGCATACTCACACTGGGAGCTCACAACTTTTTCACTCCCCAAGAAGTTAATTGCTGGGATTATAGCTTGCCCTTTCCCAGTGGAACTGACAATAATTTCTTCATTTTCTAAGATCTGTAGCTTGATGAATGCATCTGGTTTGGACGTGCGTACCTGTACAGTAACAGGATGCGGTAAAGCAACTTTAATGGAATACCTATAAAGAAAAACATACGAATTATAAGCGGTTATTGATCTTTCCCTCAAGTCAGTAAAGGAAACTGCATAATTTGCTGATAGGATAATCTAAAAGTAAATCCATTGTGTAAAATTGACCCAAATCCTGGAAACATTATTGCTATTATAGACTTTGACAAAAGATCTCTATATGCCATGGTAAAATGAACAGGCATAGGACATTTATTATCATCAGATCCCAAGCAGGAAATGTAACTTTTGTTTAGATAGGCTTATAAAACATGATAGATCTGCAAACTATGGACACACCAAACCTTCCCATTATACCCTCCCCCACAGTTGGACAACTGGCAGCAGACTTCAAATCTTCACTGTTTACCATATTTTCTTTGATTCATAAAAATGCAGAGAAATCAAAATTTGTACCCACCACCTGTTCTCTCAACCTTCACCATACAAGTTGGAAATCGTTTACAAAAAGACAAAATGTACAGTATAACACCATCCCAGTTGGTTGGGCGACTGCCTTCGGCTCAGGTCATGATCCTGGAGTCCCTTGATGCAACCAAAGAGGTTTTGTTTTATTTTGTTTTTTTTATTTTGTTGGGGTTCTTTTTCTTAATTTAGGTGAATCCTCACAAATGCTCAGGACCTTATAAATCTTCAGTTTCTCTAGAAATTTGCTTTTCTGAATATCGTCTTTCTCCTGAATCTTAAATCTCCCCTTCTTTAGTCCTCCTTGTCATTGGTTTTTGTACACCTATAGGTCTCACCCATCTTTTAACAAAAAATCAAAGCAGAATAAACCAAAAACACAAACAAAAGAAACCCTTCAACCAACCTTGAGGTCCAGCCTCTGCTGATTTTTTCACTCCTCCCCAGCTTGGCATCAAAGGAGAGTTGTTGATTGCCACTGTCCACAACCCCATCTCCTCCTATTGGCTCACAGCACTCTACTCGGCCCCCAGTCAAAGTGCTAACCTTGCTCTTGCAAGTTTCCAGCAGCTTGTCACCGCCTTATAGAAATTTCAGTTCTTTTTTTTTTTTTTCCAAAAATTTTATTCATTTATTTGAGAGAGAGAATGAGATAGAGAGAGAGCATGAGAGGGGGAGGGTCAGAGGGAGAAGCAGGCTCCCCGCCGAGCAGGGAGCCCAATGCGGGGCTCAATCCTGGGACTCCAGGATCATGACCTGAGCCGAAGGCAGTCGCCCAACCAACTGAGACACCCAGGCACCCCGAAATTTCAGTTCTCATCTTTCTTGACTTCTCAGGAGAATTTGACAAGGTTGAGTCAAGCCTCATTTTCCTCTTCTTCAAAAACTCTTCTCCTACAAGTGTAACAACTTTTGTACCTCCTAATTTGGTGCTGTTTTTTTTAGACTTATCTCCCACTGACATTCCTATAAGTGTCAGAGAATCTTAATATTCTGTCCTAGGTCCGACTGTCATGGTACAAACTTTCCTGGGCATTTCCATGGGCAGAAACAGAATAATAGTTCCCAGATTTGTGTCTCCAGCCCAACTCCTTATGCAATATCACTTGGATGTTTCACTGACCTACCCATAATTAACATCTAAAACTGAATCAATTGTCTTCCTATTGCCCAACCTGCAAATGGGGTTTTCTCCCTGTAACCACTATCTAAGTAAAGGACACTAACTGTCCCCTGATCCCAAGTCAGTCCCCAGGAGTTCCAACCAACCAGGACTGTCAATTTGACTTCCTCAGTGTCTTAAAACCCTTTCTCTTCTCTCTAGATCCACTGTCACTGCCTAGTATGGGTTCAGTTGTACACCCCCCCATAGAACTATGTTGGAGTCCAGTACCTGGAGTATCCGCAGTACCTCCCAATATCACCGTTTTCGGAGACAGGGTCTTTCTGAGGGAATCAAGTTCACATGAGGTCATTAGGGTGGGCCCTAACCCAATATTACTGATAGATACCCTTATGAGACAGGAAATTTGGAAACAGAGAGACACAGAGTGAATGCCAAGTGAAGATGAATACAAAGATCATGGTGATAAGTCTATAAGGCAAAGAACACCAAGGATTATCAGAAACCCCCAGAGGCTAGGAGAAAGCCTAGAATAGCTTGTCCCTCACAGCCCTCAGTAGGCACTATCCCTGCTGACACTTGGACTTTGGTCTTCTGGCATCCCAAACCATGAGACTGTGAGACCATCGATTTCGGTTGTGGAAGCCACCTCCTTGGCCAGTTTGTGGGATTTTGTTATGGCGGTGCTGGCGAACGAATCCACTGACCGGCTCCAGTTGCCATCAGCACACACCCGGGTTATTTCAAAGCTTCTTCCTATCTGGTTCCCCTGTCTCCAGTTACGCTGTCCTTCATTCAACACACTGCAGTCTTTTGAAATTGTTTTTTCTTCCATATTCCGTTCCTTTTATGATTATCTATAATTTCACAATAATAGGGTTCTAACAACATTTCTGCTCTTAGAAATTATATTTTAAAAAAATTTTTTTTCGGGGTGCCCGGGTGGCTCAGTTGGTTAAGCGACTGCCTTCGGCTCAGGTCATGATCCTGGAGTCCCGGGATCAAGTCCCGCATCGGGCTCCCTGCTCGGCAGGGAGTCTGCTTCTCCCTCTGACCCTCCCCCCTCTCATGTGCTCTCTCTCTCATTCTCTCTCTGTCAAATAAATAAATAAAATCTTAAAAAAAAAAAATTTTTTTTTCAACTCATGCTTTGCAGGCATAATGTCTTAACACAAGTCTATTGTGGCCATTTCTCTTAAAACTCCTCAAAGCATGTTTTGCCTCTCAGATAAAGTCTAAATCTCTTTCCTTATGAGGCCCTTCTCTGGCCTTACCCTTGCCATAGCCCCCTAGAGCTCCACTTTGCAAGCAAACGTCTTCAGTTCCCTGAAAAGGTCATACACTCCTTAATTTCTGAACTTTCACATTTGCTCATGAAGCAGTTCCCTCCTCACCTTGCCCCCCACCAAGTTTGACAGCTTTAAGACCGGCTTCTAGGACTAATTTAGATATTGGGTTAAATATCACTCGTTGGTCTAGTAGTGGTCCTGCAGTGTGATACAGTGGCTTCCTATCAGAGTAGTTAAAATATCTGATCACAATTGTTATTTTTAATTGCTGGTATGTTTCCCTCCTACTTCTTTCCTTTTTTCCCTGGCTTGCTTTCTAATAGCCAATGTGCAGATACATGACAAGAAGCAGACAGATTAAAAAGAGAATTTTCTGTCCCTGCTATTACCCCCAGTTCATGTTTTCTTTCAGTATTTTCTCTAAACTTTCACCTACATATAAAATATGTAAACAAATATAAGAACAAAAACATATGCTGGGGATATACTGTATATATTGTCCTGTAATTTAATTTTACTACTGATTATTTTATAATACAAAAATTTTTTCATGTTCTTTAAAAGAAAAAAAAGTTTTAAAATACAAATAAATAAGAATTAGAGGGGAAAATTAACCAGAATACAGTAAATTTGTACATATATTGTCAAATAGACTTAGGTGTTTCTTTAGAAAACAAATTTACCAATACATGTGGAATCTTTAAAACATATAACTTTCTAAAATAATAAATCTTTAAATAATAATCAAGAATTTACTTTAATATTTACAATAAATATGCCTATCACATCTCTATTAGTACTATTGAAAAAGTAGAAATGGAAAATTTGTAACAAAAAATAGCCAGAGTAAATTGTTGTATTTTCCTACAAATGATTACTACGTAATCATGAAAAAGAATTCACAAAATGTCTTAATGGCACTGGGAAATGTGCACACTATAATGTTAAGTAAAAAGGTCAGCTTACAAAACTTTAATTACATTATGATTTTAATAATGTTAAGCTGTGACTAGGAAAAAAAAAACACCAAAAGAAAATACAACAGGATACTAACAGTGATTGTTTCTAGGTTGTTTGATTACAGGTGACCTTTACTTCCTCAATAATATATTCATATGTTAATAGTTAACTGTGGTCAATCCCAGAGCCCTGTGCGTATCTAGAGGCCCAACCTCTGTAGCCACAGTCGCTGAAGGACAACGTGTCAGCACCCATCTGGTGCCAAAAAATGCCAATTTGGGGCATTTCCCTCCTGTCATATACTTATACCTGAATAAAATTTTCTTATCATTGGGTATGTAGTAATCTCTGATTTCCTTTATGGTGAAGGTATTGCATGGAAACTCTCGAGATAGGCATGGGAGTGGATTGTAGGAACCAATGAGGCGCAGTTTCCATCGTGAGGACGAAACATATGTGTCACCAGTAAATGCTTCAGCCACGAATGTGTAGCCTTTCTAGAGGAAAGAGAATTGGACAGAAGTAAGGCATACTGTTACTGGTCTCTCAAAGGTACAACATATGGCTTCACTGTAGTAAAATGCTTTATTATCTTGATATACATAAAGATCCCAAGATCTCTTGATAAAAGAAAATCACTATCATTACATTTTGAAATTCCTCTTAGAAAGTGCATCTTACATGTTTTCAGAGAAAACGAGTAACTGTAACAGTTTTGTTTGTGTACTTCTCAAGCTATAACACAAATCACGTAACTCTGATAGATGATTGCTATGTTTTCTTCCAATTCTTCTAATGCTTCCTAATGCAGATTTTTATCATTGCATCACCCTGGAGTAGCCCAATAACTTCCTACCTGATGTCCCTGTTTTTAAATACAAGATGAGAAAAGAAGAAGCACTTATGGAAATGTAGTTCCCTTGGAATGACAATTGTCAGATAAAGCTATCAAGTTAAAAGAGATCTGGTTCCAGGGAACCCAGATATGAGTATGGAGATGAGCTCTTTAGGTTGGGGAAAAGTAGCAGCTAAGAAACCTGGGATAATATTATAGTGGGTAATAGCTTGGTTCTATGTAATTGGATCTCTATCTGGCAAAAATGTCAGTGAAGCAAGAGCATGATATCATAATGAGATACAAAAGTTCAAAGTAATTCTGAGTTTATAATTCCAGACACTTCTAATAAGGAAGAAAAATATAGATTTGTATTCCAGTTGATTCTGATGCAAAGGAAGCTCTCTAATGTGTTTAGATTTCCAGAAACAAAAAGTAGAAATATATAAGACAGTATATATATATATGACAGAATAAATTCAATAAACATCTAGGAATATTACCCAGAATTACAATACCCATAATAATATGAGAACTGCAACACCAATAAGGACCTTTTAACATTATGTTTGGGGCAAGGAAATAAAGGAAGATAAATCATATACACTAAAGTATTTTTATTTGTAAAGTATTATGCACAGATTTATTGCTGTTCTCATTATTTTTTGAGCTTGTAATACTAATGCATTAAGAAACGAAATAAAATTACATGACTCTGATTTTGTGTTTTTCTAGGCTCAGAGAATAGGTTTGAGAGGGGAAAAAAAGTTATAAAATGGTGGGATAGATATTGGTAAGTTAAAGTCTAAAGCTAAACCAGTGTTAGGGTTTTAAGAGAGAACCTGACTATTCTAAATGACTTTAAGGCTCATGAGTAACAGTAACATAATACTTAAATATTTGCAAAACACACATATAATAAAGGACTGTTATCCAAAATATGCAAAAACCCCTAAAACTCAACAATAAGAAAACAATCTAGTTAAAAAATTTTAAAAGACTTCTCACCAGAGAAGATATACAGATGGCAAATAGGCATACAAAAAGATGTTCCACATTGTATATTATCAGAAAAACTCAAACAACCATGAGATACCACTGCACTCCTATTAGAATAGCCCAGATCCATAACACTGGAAATACTACATGCTGATGAAGATACAGAGCAACAGGAACTCTCATTCATTGCTAGTGGGAATGAAAAATGGTACAGACATTTTGAAGGACAGTTTGGCAGTTTCTTACAAAACTACACATATACAGTCCAACAATAGTGCTCCTTGGTATTTATGCCAAAAACTTATGTCCATACAAAAACCTGCACACAGACATTTATAGGTGCTTTGTTCATAATTGCCATAACTTGGAAGCAAACAAGATGTCCTTTGGTAGGTGAATAGGTAGATAAACTTTTAAACAAGCAGACAGTGGAATATTATTATTAAAAAGAAATGAGCTATTAAGCCATAAAAAACATGGAAAAATCTTAAATGCCTGTTTTTAAATGAAAGAAACAAAACTGAAAAGATTACACACTATACGATTCCAACTTTACCACATTCTGGAAAAGGCAAAACTATGGAGACAGAAAAAAGGTCAGGGGTCGAGGAGGAGAAATACATAGGTGGATCACAGAGGATTTTTAAGGCTGTGAAAACACTCTTTATGATACCATGATAATGGACACATGTCATCTTACATTCATCCAAACCCATACAATGTACAACACAAACAGTGAACCATAATATAAACCATGGAATTTGGGGGATTATGACGTGTCAGAGTAGGATGATCAATGTAATAAATGTGCCACTCTGGTGGGGCTTGTCAATAATGGGGAGGCTGTGCACATGTGGAAGCAAGGTGTATATGGGAAATCTCTGTACTTTCCTCTCAGTTTTGCTGTGAAGCTAAAACTGCTCTTATTTATTGCTACTAAGAGTTGCAATGAAGTCTTAAATCCCTTCCAAGTCTTTTTTTTTTTTACAACATTTTATTTATTTATTTGAGAGAGAGATAGAGAGAGCGCACAAGCAGGGGAAGCGGCAGGCAGAGGGATAGGGAGAAGCAGGCTCCCCACTGAACAGGGAGCCCACCATGGGGCTCGATCCCACGACCCTGGGATCGTGACCTGAGCCGAAAGCAGAGGCTTAACTGATTGAGCCACCCAGGCACCCCAAAACCCTTCCAAGCCTTAAAAAAAATTTAAATCTCATTTAAAAAAAAATCTCTTAAACAACTCAAAAGAGCTTTTAGGTTTTTTATGGACTTAATACTTTTAAAAATTTATCTTTCATTCCTATAAACCAGTATTCATTAGATAGGTATGTCTTAATTTGGGCAAAATAATGCACAGAATCATGGGCTGAAATGAACTTTGAAAGTCAACTACAACCATAGCTCAAAGAGAAAAATGAAAAGATTCAAAACCATATAGGTAAAGAATGAAAGGCCAGAGTAAAAACAAATCTCCCAGTTTACAATGTAGGTGTATACCGCCTTTTGTTATGCTTCCCTCTAAGAGGAAATAACCAAAAACACAAAGATGAGATTCAAACAGAAAGGCAACATGATTTGAGTGGGATCCTCAGAAATCAGGGTCCATCGTGCAGCAGGAGTAATGTGCCAAGTGCTTTTTAAAGAATCTGTGTAGCCCTGGAAAAGACTGGGGGTGGTGGGTGATGAATGGCCATGTAATCACAATCTTCTGAAATATTTAGGGATGGAATAAAAACCCAGTGGGAAACTGAGACAACCAGCTAATTTGATCCAAAGAATAGGACTAAATGAGCCCTTTACCTCCATTTCCATTTTAAAGGTTTATATGATTTTATGATTTTATGATTTTATAGGACTTTCCAATGCTTTCCTTTTGTCATATTTTCTTCAGAGAGAAGAAAAAAGAGAGCTGAGAGGTGAATGTTCTAGCACTCACATTAAATACCTTGGACTGTCAAATAAGTGGAACTTCTACAGAAAACGACCAGGACCCCGTTCCTCTATTAAGTAGGTTGAAAAGCACATCTGCTCTAACCTGCTCCTGGAATCTTACTAAGGCACTGGCTTCTCACTGCCAGTCTATCATATGGGGAGAAGAAATTTTGCACCTACCTTATTCTTGGTATAAAGATAAGGCACCACTTTTTGGAACACTTTTGGCACTTGTTCCATTGTGTCATTATTAACAATGTGGAGCATGCAGACCGGGAGTGTAGTATATACTTTGGGAACCAAGATCATATCTTGAGGAACCAAAAATGTTTCTCTGTAATTACAAAAGAATGAACTTCCCCTTGCCAGGAATCATAAAGAAAGTTTGAAATTAGGTTTAAGGCAAGAAATAAAAAAGTTTAAAATTTCCAATAACTACAAGGTATACATACTGGTTTTTAGATTATTAATATACCATTTTGTCATGTAAATACAAGCCCTTTAAGAAATCCCATTTGTAAGTAATTTGTGACTTTTACCTAATACGATATTGCTTGAAAATTAAATAATTTCTTTCTATACTGTTAGCACATCAATTTATATTATGTTTATCATACTCCTAAAAATACTAATAATTACCTTCACATTCTTCACATTTCATTTAAAGAAACATGGATAAAAATCTGTAATATCTCATTGATGCATAGCAGATGGGGAAGAAGTGCTAAGTTGTGAAAACAGCCTATCAGTTCATACTTTCACTACTACCATAAATAAAGCTCTACACGTAAGACTATCGCATGCCATTTAAAGATGATATCATATGGGGCGCCTGGGTGGCTCAGTTGGTTAAGCGACTGCCTTCGGCTCAGGTCATGATCCTGGAGTCCCTGGATCGAGTCCCGCGTCGGGCTTCCTGCTCAGCAGGGAGTCTGCTTCTCCCTCTGACCCTCCCCCCTCTCATGTGCTCTCTCTCATTCTCTCTCTCTCAAATAAATAAATAAAATCTTTAAAAAAAAAAGATGATATCATATGCCGATTTCTGACAGCCTCACCTGAATGGTATAAACCAACTATTTGGTGGCTGGTCTGCATAAGTCACAGTATAGTCAGCAAAAACAATCTTAGTTTCTTCATCTTGATAGCATGGGTAAGATTCAATAGACTTGCACTTGCTTTTAAACATTAGTCTAGAAATGTAAAAATAATGTAAGTTCCAATGGCAAAGGCAACTTCTAAAATAAATTTTACTTACAAAAAAGGAAGTAGACAAAATAACATAAAATATCACAGTCTCCTGTTGGCTGGATTGAGGCCTTGATCAAAAGCTGTGGGGTTCAGAGTGCATGGCACCCAGGTAGGGGAGCCCATTGTAGGTCAACCATGAAAGATGTCTCTCAAAGGTTTCTAAAGTTATCTGAAGGTCTTAATCAAAGGAGAACTTAATTCATGATCAAGAAAGTAACTACAGTTTATAGGTGGGAAATCAGCAACAAAGCTCAAACTATAACGGTAGGAAAACAGGAACAGGCAAAGTAGCAATGAAACTGGATGGGGGCCACTCAAGGTCTGGAACGGATACGGGAATCGATACTAGAATGGAGTTTAAAGTAAGGAATGGATTTGTAAAAAGGGATTAAAACAAACAAACAAAAAAATCTAAGGCCATGATCAAGGGGAGAACGTCAGTTTTCCTCCTATGTGATTTTTGGCACATAAAAGAGTGGTATGTGCAACTGGTTAAAAGAATTATGGGTTGAGGTTTCTCCATGTTTGCCCCCTGGAAGGCTGTGGCATATTTCAGAACATGATGGAAGTCACATGAGAGATGTTCTAGGTTCTTTCCCTTCCACGGCCAGGAACTGGATCTAGCTTCAGTAGCACCAGCAATCTAGGGTCTTTTGTATAACATCTATGGATTTAGCTGGGATGGAAGCCATAATGGCCAATAGAAAATGGTTTTGTATTAGAGGTCTAGGCAGATCTAGAGGTTTTCTTGCCTTCCAGAAGGCAGATGGCTTGACTGTATCATCAGTAAGAAGCAAAGCCATGGAGATTGTTATGGGGGTTAGGATTCACATCCTCCATTTGATCACTGGCCTTTGATGGGAGGAAATTGACAGATTTATACTTGGGAGAGTTTTAAGCCTTGTAGGTAAGTTATGAGAACAAAGATTGACCAAATATCCTGGTTTGCCTGGGGTAGTCCTGGTTTATACTCATAATCCTGTCATAATTATTAATAGTGCTCCCTCTGTCCCTTTTGTAAAAGTATCCCAGTTCAAATGATAAGTAACCTGATCACCCTAACTGGGAACTCTAATGTGGTGGTCTGTCAATGCAAAGCATCACTGCCAATCACATGGGGGCTGGTCGAATCCACATGTGGGTGTTGGCTGAGCCAATGCAGCAGCTGAACAAGCTACTTATGGAACTGACTGTAATGGGACCAGCTGCCATTCTAAGATAAGGCAGGGATTTAGAGGTATTCCAGTCATTGTTCGCATCATACATCCCACACTTTTTCATAGCCTCAGGAAATTCTAATGCATATAGTGCCATCAAAACCCTGATGTATATGGAATATCTTGAATGACCCAGAGAAATATTCCTGACAGACTTGAAAGATTTTCTTTTAACTTTGCATCCTAGTACAGAAAGAAAGTTACATCAGTAAACTGAGCCTTGCCCAAAGTTCACTTGGGAAAGTTCTACCCCTTAGGATCTGAGAATGTAAGGCTGAATTCCAGGACCTCAGTTTCCCATTTAGTAGTAATAATAAAGTAATATTTACATTAGCTAATGCCCTGTAATGACTCAATCTGTGGTTTGGTGTTAAGAACACAGGAAATGTTCTTTTTATTTATCTTTACAGCCTTACAAAAAAATAGTACTATGAGAGAGATATTGTTTTCCCTATATTAAAATGATTTCCTTATATTAAATATTATTAATAAAATATTAAATATTATTAATAAAATTTTAATTTCAACTTTAGAGAGGATAAGAGACTTACCCCAGGTCCCACACCTGATAATTAGTATAGCAAGGGTTAGCATTAGGTCTGAGACTGAAAGAAGTGTGCAAGTCAGTCAAGCTGGATGATCAAGTAATGGCAGTGTCCATGGCCAGGACTAGGGTGAGGTGAACGGGACACTTACCCTCAGGGTTAGGCAAGTACCGTATAGATTTGGATTTTCTCTATGTTTAAAATTTTTATATTTGTTTCATCGTGAATTTTTTTCATTATTTTTAGGTTATTTTACGTTTTTATATGTTTTCATATATAATTTTCTATTTGTTGCTTATAAGTAGAAATCCAATTGTTATTTTATATTGACCTTGTCTCCAGCAACTTTTCTTTAATTCTCTAACTCTAATAATTTTTCTGCAGATTTTAAAATATTTTCTACCAGGGCTCCTGGGTGGCTCAGTCATTAAGCGTCTGCCTTCGGCTCGGGTCATGATCCCAGGGTCCTGGGATTGAGCCCCGCATCAGGCTCCCTGCTGGGCGAGAAGCCTGCTTCTCCCTCTCCCACTCCCCCTACTTGTGTTCCCTCTCTTGCTGTCTCTTTCTCTATCAAATAAATTAATTTAAAAAAATATTTTCTACATATACAATCATATCGTCTGTGAACAGTGGTGGTTTTATTTTTTCCCTTCAAATCCTAATGACTTTTACTTTGCTTTATTGCCATTTTGTCCTTCTCAGAATTATTCCAGGATTATTGTGAATGAAAGTCATCAGGCAGACATTTTTGTCTCATTTCTAAACCCAGGAAAATTCTTTCAAAATTTCACCACTAATCATGTTTGTAGTAAGTTTTGAAAATACCAGATACCAATAACATATTAATGAAAGACTTCTCTAAAAGTTTTCTTCTCTAAAAGTCCAAGTTTTCTAAAAACAAAAAAATAAATAATTAAATAATTTTGAATTTGTGTTAAATTCTATCAAATGTTTTTTCCGATTCTATCTGGAGGACCAAATGATTTGTTCCTTTTCCCTGTTAATGTACTGAATTAAAATGACAAATCTTCTAACGTTAAACCACCATTGTATACCTGGAAATGAGAGGCCTACTTGATTATAAGGCATTATCCTTTTTATTTAATTCCAATTTTGATTTACTAATTTTTTTCATTTAAAAAAATTTTTTTATGTTATGTTAATCACCATACATTACATCATTAGTTTTTGATGCAGTGTTCCATGATTATTTGCGTAAACACCCAGTGCTCCATGCAGAACGTGCCCTCTTTAATACCCATCACCAGACTAACCCATCCTCCCACCCCTCTCCCCCTAGAACCCTCAGTTGAATCACAGATCTGTACCTCTGAAACAAATAATACATTGTATGTTAAAAAAAAAAAGAAGAAGAAGAAGAAGAAAGTAACAGGAGGGGAAGAATGAAAGGGGGGGAATCGGAGGGGGAGATGAACCATGAGAGACGATGGATTCTGATTTACTAATATTTTATTACACATCTTTTGCATCTATTCAAAAGGGTGATTGGTTTGCAATTTGAAGGTGACTGGTTTGCAATTTCATTTTCTTACTGTCCTTGTTGAATTTTTTAAAACAAGGTTATGAATTGGTTAGTGTTTCCTCTTTTTCTGTTCTCTAGAAGATTTGTGAGATTAATCTTATCTCTTCCTAAATTCACTAGCTGTTCATTAGTATATTGCTAGAAAGGATACCATGCATCCCTCCCCTGTTAGAGTTTCATCTAAATTATTAGTTTTACCATTTCTGCAATAATACTATAACTTTAGAACTCTTTAAAACCTTATACCTAACTTCTACATTTCTCATTGCTTAAGGTCATGAATTTATTCTTATATGTAGCTATTTGTTGATTGCCCTTTGAAGATAATATGCATTATTTTTCTGGCCAGTTTGAAGGTTTTTCTTTTGGCCTTTGTTTTTCAGTAGTTTCACTGCAATTAGTCTAGGAATACTTTACTTTGTAGGCTTTCTGCATGGAGTTTGCATGCAGTCTCCTGAAAACATGAGTTGATGTGTTTTACCAGTTTTGGAAAGTTCTCAGTTATTATCTTTTTACAGTCTGGGGCTATAATGACAATATTGGACTTTCTGAGCATATTCCACATGTCCCTTATGTTGCTTTCTTACTTCCCATTCGCTTTCTTCTATGCTTCAGTTTGGATACTTTTCTATTGACCTATCTCCAAGTTCACCAATCTCTTCATCTGTTCTGATTAATCTGCTGTTAAATCTACAAATAAGTTTTTAATTTCAGTTGTTAAAAATCTCAGAAATATTTCTGAGTGAAATAAGCCAGACACAAAAGAGCACATGCTGTGTGATTTCAGTTATATGAAATTGAAGAACAATCAAATCTAATCTATGGTGATGAAACTCAGAGTGTAGGTTTCTTGTTGGGAAGGGATGAGTTATATAAAAGAGCAGAAACAAAACTTTGTGGGTGATGGAAATATTCTGTATCATGTTTTTGCAGTAGTTTTATGAGTATGTGTAATTAATTAGCAAAATTTATCTAACTAAACAGTTAGGATAAATTAATGACCTTAATAAATACTGTGGTGTTAAATAAAAAACATTATCTAAAAAAAAATCATTTATGTAATTTCCATTTGACTCAGCTTTATTAATCTAAACTTTTGATCTATTTTCTCCTTATTCTTTATTTTCTTTGGCATTTCCATTACAGTTACATTGTGAGATTTTGTCTGCTAACTCCAACATCACCAGAGGGTTTGCCTCTTTTAAATATGTCTGTATGTGTGTGTGTATATATACACATATAATTTATAATTTCTCAGTTTTGTTCAGATTATCCTGTCGCTCAGATATGGTTTGTGGCTACAGTAGTTTTGCTGAGGCTCAGTCTACTTCTGGTTTACCCCTGTTTCTAGAGTGTTACTGTCCAGGGATTTCAACTGACAATCTCAATTGTTTGCTGCAGTCCCCTCCCCTAGTAGGTCCCAAACTCTGACCATGGTCACCTCAACACCATGAAACTTCAAGAAACTTTGCTCTGCGGGTGCCTGGGTGGCTCAGTTGGTTAGGCGACTGCCTTCGGCTCGGGTCATGATCCTGGAGTCCCTGGATCGAGTCCGCATCAGGCTCCCTGCTCAGCAGGGAGTCTGCTTCTCCCTCTGACCCTCCCCCCTCTCATGCTCTCTCTATCTCATTCTCTCTCTCAAATAAATAAATAAAATCTTTAAAAAAAAAAAGAAAAGAAAAAAGAAACTGCTCTGCTTCTCAGAGGTTTTCTGCTTAGAATATTAGTTAAGTATAATTAAGACAAACCAAAAGTAGTAAGTACCATAGAAATGCTTCAGATAAAATATTGTGGAAGTTCAGAAGAAGCGGTGTTTCTCACTGCAGTGATTAAGAAAACTCAAATGAACATGGTAGCACTTGAACAGGAACTTGAAGGATACCAAGATACTACAATAAGAAATTTCATTATGCTGCCTTACCTTAAGAGAGAAACTGCATACTGTTCTATATTCAGTTCCAATATACTCCAAACTTTTTGAAGAATATCTGCAACACTGTTATTTTCCTTTGTGTCTAAAAATAATAATTAAAAATAGCAATATAAAAATTGCAAGATGCCTGAAAGATCATCTTGTTCAAAGCCCTCCTTTTACAGATAAAGAAGCTGAAATTCACAAGGTGGTATCCAAAGCCATAGGCTTTATTAGCAGCAAAATTATGTTAAAATATAAAGCTATAAACTTCTAGTCAACAGCTCTGCTCATCGATTTGTGCTGTTTTCCTTCATCTTCAGTGACATCATAAAGTGTTCTTTGATCTAATTGAACATTCTCATCAAAGAGTTTACATCAGATCTTTTATCACACTAAAAGTTCTTTATGCACGCTCTTATGACAAAAAATAATTCATTCAATTTTTCTAAAAAACAACAGCTAATGGGATCCCACTAAAACTCAGTCCCATAATCCACATTTGTTTAGGACTAGATGATTTGGTCAGAAAAATGCAAATCCATAGTAAATGGCTCAAATTTAACAAGTCAGAAACTGACTTTTTCCCTAATTATCCTATTTTAATTTCTTCATAGTACTTACTAGAATCTGAAATTGGTATCTTAATATATCTACTTGTCTATTGTATGTCTACCACCACTAGAACACAAGATTCATCAAAGCAGAAACTCTGTCGGTTTAACTGACTTCAATAAAATCAGAATTTAGAACAGTGCTGTGCACACAAGTTATTCAATAAATATTCATTGAGTGAAAGAAATGCAAATATTATTAAAACATTATTAAGTTCTTCAAGTTTCTGTGTCTAAAAAGAGAAAGAAAATCATTGTTTGAATATAATTTTTACAGCATATGTGGACAACAAAAAGTATATTTTACTATATATTTAATTTGATAAATCTATCTTTACTTTTTCTAATAGAATAATATCAAAATCAAGCAACAGTAATATTTTTCTCTCATACAACTATACAATGCAGTTTATTTACTTTACATTTGTGTATCTGTAGTTTTCCCTGCTCAGATGAACATTTTGATTATTCTCATTAAATACTTCAAATAGAGGGGCGCCTGGGTGGCTCAGTCGTTAAGCGTCTGCCTTCGGCTCAGGTCATGATCCCAGGGTCCTGGGATTGAGCCCCACATCGGGCTCCCTGCTCGGCGGGAAGTCTGCTTCTCCCTCTCCCACTCCCCCTGCTTGTGTTCCCTCTCTCGCTATGTCTCTCTCTTGTCAGATGAATAAATAAAATCTTAAAAAGAAAAATAAATTAAATAAATAAATACTTTAAATAGAGACACTTTACAACAAAATGTTTCAGTACATTCAAAGAATTCTATTGGAGGGCGCCTGGGTGGCTCAGTCAATTAAGCGTCTGCCTTCGGCTCAGGTCATGATCCCAGGGTCCCGAATCAGACTGAGCCCAGAGTTGGGCTCCCTGCTCAGCAGGGAGTCTGCTTCTCCCTCTCCCTTTGCCCTTCCCCTCACTTGTGCACTCATAAGCTCTCTCTCTCTTTCTCTCTCTCTCTCTCTCCCCCCTCAAATAAATAAATAAAATCTTAAAAAAAATTCTATTGGAGATAAGCCTTTTCTTATAAACAAAAACTGCAGAATGAAAATGATTAAATATAATTTTTGCCACTGCGGTGTTTTATTTTAAGCTGATAAAAAGCTAAAATAAAATAACCTTTTTCACAAAAATAGTTTATTATGCGTACATATTTTGATTTAATAGAATACACTGATAAGTTGATTTAATAGCTAGAATACACTTCAAATGCATTCTGTGCTCTGTAAATGTATGCCACATGGACACATGAAAGCTTCTTTCACTCAACTCATTCATTCATTTACTCATTCATTTATTTCTTTGAAAAATGATCTAGAAATGTAAAAATATCCACAGCTTAGCTGAAGCTGACTGCTGTAGCATTCTGCTAGACATTGGAGATGCATAGAGGAAAAGACTAGTTCTCTGTGCTGTAAGACTCACAACAGACTGGGGAGACATAGCTGATCATTCACTGAGTCCCTCATTCTTTCTTCCAGCACGTATTTGTTGTGTGCTTACTCTGTGCCAGGCACTGTGCTAAATTCTGGGAGCTAGAGAGTGAGTGTCCTGACATGCATTCTGACCTCAAGGAATTTCAATATTTATCGAATTACAAAGAATTAGCCCAATAATAAAGTAAGATAACTCCAAAATGTTTTTCATTAGCACACAAATATTCATTCTTACATACACAAGTTTATTTTATAAATGACTGGAAAAGGGTACCTGGTGTTCTAGCTCTCATAAGCAATCTGACATAAGTCCCTCTCCACATGGCTTGAATTTTAATTGCTGCTCCTACTTCCTCAGGAGAATATTCTTTATCACTTACTGGTAGGCAGTATTTAATGTCGACCCATTCCGCTGGAAAGAGAAAAACAAATTTTGGACTGAAAGTTGAGTTAAAGTATTTAATCCTTTCCCCAGTTTTCAATACCCAGTTTTCCCCAGTTTTCAATACCTTTAAAGTCCCCTGACATATAAAGTGCCACAATGATAGATTTGTCTTTGTATTTAATATTGTGCTCTGCAGGTGGCCCTTTTTTTAGAACGTAAACATTCTGGAGAAAGGAAACACTACATACTGAGTGAGCTACTATGAATTCTTCTGTGAAAATAGTAAGGGGTTTCTCTCAAAACTGAAAGAAAATGTTAAAATTGCGTGAGTAGAGCATTGGGAGAGTGGGAAAGGAGGGTCCTTGGATCTGAAGATCTTCCCAGAATTCCTCTAATCATATCGTAAATGTTAGCCACTTTCATAGTCTTTCAGGGAAGAAACAAATAAAACAGGGGAATTCTGGGCTTCCATGGAAATACGTGAAGTTGGGGACACAGGCAGATGGTTGGAGACCATGGGCTTCCCAGAGCACAGCTTGAATTCTGCACCTGTTTGGTATAGACCTAGTCTACCTACTCCACAAAATCTTTGTGCTTTTCTCAAATTATTTCTCTTCTATAAGGCTAGAAAGTCCTTTGTCAAACAAATATCTAAATTATTCAGTACCTAAAGAAACCTCTTCTAAGGAGAAATTGAGTAACTCCAAATCCAAAACCATAGCACGAAATGCAAATTTAAAGTTGGGAGGAAGTTTTGTTGGTTGAATTTTTTTCATTAAACGCCATAAAGAAATATGAAAAACCTGAAAAAGATAAAATATGTTAGTCCACTTTTTTAAACCAAGAAAATAACATTAACGTTTTTTAAACCAAGAAAATAACATTGTCAGGTAATGTTACATTTAGAGAGCACAGAATGCATTTGAAGTGTATTCAAATTAAAGTATAAAACTTTAAATACTCTAAAAATAAAAATACATATTTTTCAGATGCACAATATAACAGAAGATCTTGAAGTCTCATTCACCCAGGAAGAGAGCAAAATTATTTATCACCTTACCAGTTCTAATTTAATAAAATTTAATCACTATAATGTTTATAATGTACACTCAGAATATAACTGATTGAAGAAATATAGCATAAGATGAAAAATATGGCCTTTGTGTTTAAGCAAGTTAAATACTATATTTCATTGGTTCTAAAACACCATCCACTATAAGACACACTATTGTTTCATGTATTACCAAAAAAGAATGTTGCTTAGACTTTTTATCACTTTCTTATTTTCATCTGAGTATTTACTTCCTACTGAAAAAACTCTTGTAGATTTATTTAGACAGAGCTTTTTTGTCATACATCACACTGAAACATACATGAAAAAAATAAAAGAAGCCACATAAGTTGGTTAAGTATTCTGAAAACATTTATATTCAAACTCTTACTCTTGCAAATCACTTTTTGAAAATACTTAACATCTGTGTTTTCCTATATAATTTTGTCCTTTATGTTGTCAAGCTTTGAAGATGCACCATTGCCTAGAGTGCATTCTACTTTTGTCCCTGGGGTTTCACTCAAACCACCGACCCCCATTCAGTAAGTGTTGGTGCTGGCTTATTCCTGATCCTACCAAAGAGGACCCATGGAAGGTTTTTAGACCATAACCAGAACACATATTCCTTCTTCCAAGTTTTTTCATAGTTTTTATCTTGAAATTCTGAGGGATTCCATTTATCTACTCATGCCACTGAGAGTAACCACCAAGCCTCAGCACCCTGCTGCTGGCTTACTTTTAGCTATTTATTTGTCCACAGGGAGTAATGTACTTAGTGGATTATGTAAGGTGCCTGGGACACCATTTGAGGTGATTTTTAGCCAGGTTCTCCTCTCCTTCTCTCTCTTTCCCTGTGCCTCGGTAGGGGGAGGGGTTCAGGGGCGGGGGGGTGTCAGTCTGGTGTAGGGAAAATCCCTCTGCTTTCATGTTTCTTTGAGAGGCTCTCTAATGTCATTTAATTCTCTTCCCACAAGGATTAGGCCTTTGTCCAAAAAATACACAGATTTCTTTTGAAGCGGTACCGGTATGAACCCTTATGAACATGTCCCTGTGTGTGTAGAGAATTCTGAAGGCTACCTGGCCAGTAATGATTATAAGGAACCACCAATTATAAGACACACTCTAATTTCCTTCTCATGTTAAAGTGTGAAAAGAAATGTGCATCTTAGAATTGGTGAAATACAGTGCTCTTCAAAGACATGACTATTGTACTTCCTGCTTAGTCCACATTTTCTGACTACTCCAGAGGGGTGCCTCCCCATATTGGGAACCTAATCTCATAATCTATATTTATAACTGCCCCATCAACCGACAATGGTGGATAAGCCTGTAAGAAACCACCTAACCCAAGCTGGGCAAATCATTGTTACTTTGGTTGAATAATTTGAGATCAGGATCAAGATATTCTAAACTGGACTCATATGGGAAAGTGATGTAAGTCAGGAGTCAGTTTTTCCATGATATGAACTTAGGAGCAGAGATAACAAGTCTATAAGGAGAAAAACAAAATGAAGAAGATACGTTCAAAGGGCTGTCTATCCCCTCTTTGAAGTTCCGCACTGAGTCATTCCTATCCTTGGGTGTCAAGATTTCCCTATATTCTTATAAGAAATTAGCACATCCAGCTCCTTGTTATGACTTAAATGAGTTAGATGTGTTTTTTGTGACATGCTAATAAAATGCTCTAAGTATTTCAGCGTCTAGGATAAAAATAAGAAAAATACATGATTATGTTAATCCTCCTACTCTCTGTTACATTTAAGTATTCATGTTGGTGTTCTACAGGACATCACTCTGGTGTTCTACAGGACATCACTCTGGGCTACATATGGATGTTGATGACCTCAGTGAACTCAGACCTGTGGGCAGCAAGGGACCATTACTCTGACTTCCTGATTAAGACACGTGCATGCTAGAGAGTGGGGAATAATCCTCACACAGATTCATGGATTCACCATACCAGTGATTTCAGGGGTCCAGAGGATTAGGCATGTTGGAACATCCCCTCTAAAGTAAAGGATAAGACACTGCAACTAAGAAAGAGGCCAATCCTTGATAGTCTTCTCTGGAGTTGGTGATAGAATATTCTGCTTTGGGGAATATTATTCCAATGCATTTACTGAGTGACTTACAAGGCCATCAGCTTTGAGCAGGATCCAAAGCAAGAGAAAGATCTGTGGGAGATTTGAGCACCAATTGTTTTGTAAGCATGATAATGAAGGACCTCCCAGAAAACACACTAATGATATTTATTAGTGAGAGGGTCCTTATCTATGGGATACTTATAGTATGCTGCAACTGATCCATCTGGAATTGTTTATGGTAGACAAATTTGAAATGTATTGATTTATGGGATGTGGCTCTGAAGAAATGTCACATAACTACGTAATACAAAAGTATAAAAATATTTAAAAATTTAAAGTATTTCATTACCAAAATAGCTCCCTTCTGTGTAAGTGAAGCATGCACAAAGGTCCTTTACATATTAGATCTGGCCTAGCAACAACAGACTCATGCACAAGTACTCAGGGACAGGAACTACGAATGGTTCCAATAGTTTGGGCTCTCTTTCACCCAGGCTTAGCAGTCTAATCTGTCAGTAGCAGAAACTTTAATACAATATCATCCTCTGGGGATTCCAGTTAGCACGTGGTGGCAAGTTTAGTTCAGTGGGCTTCTATCAAGGAGGTACGGAAGCACCAAGAAGTGTCCCAGCAAATTCAGACATAATTCTTCCTCTCCCCAGCGTCCTTCCTAGCATTGACACCTACCTCAAATATGAGTTTGCTTTCTCTTTCCTTGGTGCCTCTGCCAGCATTATTACCCAAGGGGTTACAGAAAATCTGATTTACAAACATCAGATTCAACCTAACATCCCCCTTGGACCAAGGGTCTCATTATACGGAGGAGATTTAACCACTGGAGAATGTTTGGGACTCAATGGTCCTAATATATACCATAGAAAGAATTGATAAAATTCCTGGCAAACTGGAACGGCATATAAAAGCCTCAGCTAAGGGGCCAGCCTGGAGATGACATCCTGGAGAACTGACAGGGTATCTCCAGGGCACGGTATATATGAACAGAACCAAAGACCAACATCCACTGCTATATCTGTAAAATCTAAGACATACAGGCCTGGGATTCAAAGATTGGAAGTAGGATTGGCCTCTCTCACCATTATTTCCAGTGGTCCATTTGCAATAATTAGTGTTCCCTGTCCCAACAGGCAGTTTGCTAAATTGGAGGACCTAATTCCTGGGGATGGAGGGCAAGGAATGTTTCCATCAGGGAACATGATATGATTTACAATAAACCTAAGTTATGATATATGCCTGGTTGCTTTGAGCTTCTCATTCTGGTATACAAATAGGAAAAAAGGAACAAATATAATGGTGTGGGGGGAGAATTTACTCTGATTGTCATGAAGTACTAGGGTTTCTGCTGCATAATGGGGACAGGAAGAATTATGCCTGAATTTGCTGGGACACTTCTTGGTGCTTCCGCAGTGAATGATTAATCACAGCCTGAAAAGAGTAAGGCAATCAAGGTCTTGTGCTCATCAGGATTGAAAGTCTAGGTCACCCACCGGGCAACCAGAACAGCTGGAGCATTGGCTAGAAAAAAGGGGAAATCTAGAATGGGTGGTAGAGGAGAGAGATGTTGAATACCAGCTATGGCCTTAGGGGCCAGCTGTAGAAGGGGAGACCATAGCTTTCTTGTCATATGATGGTTTAATTATTTGCTTATTTTTAGAGCTTGTGAACACCGTCTTAAGCCATCTAGAGCCATCACCTTCAAGAATGCATAACAGAGTTCACTTAAGGGAGGAAATCAGATTGGTTGAAGAGTAAATCATGGCAGGTATTTCTTGCAGATTATTCATGCTTTAAGTGAGCAGTTCTCAATTAGGAGTGATTGTGTCCCAGGTAGCGTTGCCAGATAGAATACAAGATACTATAAGGGCAAATACAAATTACAAAAGCAAGGCTTAATTCTCTCTATGGAAAATGAAGGAATAAACTTTTTCCCTCCCTTTTTCTTAGATACCACTTTAGAAAACGTGCAGTTGCAAGTTCTTTCTCTTTGTCTTGGAAATGTATGTAAGTCTTTTTAAAGGTTAAATTTTGGGGATCACCTAATATAAGATATAAGTATTTTTTTCAAATAGAAAGTATCCTTCTAGAAACATCATAACTTAAATGTGCTTACCCTGAAGTGCTGTGAAGTTAGTTCTTTATTGTGGAGGGGTGTAGGGTAGTGAGCTGCTTGTAAATCCTTCAGAGCCACGGAGAGTTTACCCTTATCTTTGAAACTAACAATCACATTTCCAACAGCTTTCAAAATCGTTAGAGACTGCTCTGTAAATCGGTAGCTCTCCTGTGGAGACAAAGCATAGCAGCCAGCCTCACTTTCTTTTTTATTTAAGTGTAATTAAGCTTACAAAAATTTAATTTCAGTTAATAGAGTAAACCTCTTCTATATGATTGATTAAATAGTTATTTATGAAACGCTTGCTTGATCAAAGCATTTTCCTAGAGTCTATGATCTCAAAGATATAAAACAAGGGATATAATCCCTGCTGTAGTGGGAACACATGGGAAGAACACCTACCTCATATTGGGAGCCAGGGGAAATTTTGCCACAGTATTAATACCCAGACTTAGTTCTGAAGGATGTCTAGGAATTACTTTGAAAAAATTGTGTGGGATTGGAGAACTGATGGGCAGAGAAGAGTTCAGGGAGGGAGTGATAAAGATTAAAAAGTTAAGAGGGTGAACTGGCTCCCTCCTGCTTCTGGCTCCCTCCTGCTATGGACTCTGAGGAGACAATAAAAGCAAAAAGGAGATAGGGACATGGAAAATAGTATGGAAATTCATCAAAAAATTTAAAATAGAACTATCATCTAATCTAGCAATCTTGCTTTTGGGTGTATAACAAAGGAAATGAAAACAGGACATTGAAAATATATCTGCATCCCCATATTCATTGCAGCATTATACACATCAGCCAGGAAATGGAAACAACCTAAGTGTCCATCAATGGATGAATGGATAGAGAAGATGCAGTGTGTGTGTGTGTGTGTGTGTGTGTGTAGCTGTAGTGTATATGTGTAATATATACACATATATATAATATATATATATACACACGCACATACATACATACACACAGAGATAATGGGATATTATTTAGCCATGAGAAAGAAAGAAATCCTGCCATTGGTGACAATATGGATAGATGGACTTTGAAGACACTATGCCAAGTGAAATAAACCAGACAGAGAAAAACAAATACTGCATGGTATCAGTTATATGTGGAATATTTAAAAACAAACAAAAAAACTCAAAAACAGAGAGTAGAAAAGTGGTTGTCAAGGGCTAGGGAGTGGGAAAACTAAGGAAAGGTTAGTAAAAGGGTACACACATTCAACTGTAAGTTGAATAAGGTCTGAAGATCTACATGTATACCATAGTGACTATAGTTGATAGCACTGTGTTGTGTAATTGATATTTGTGAAGAGAATAGAACTCAAATGTCACCCAAAAAAAATGTTGTCAACAACAACAAAAAAGATAAGTATGTGAGGTGATGGTTGTGTTAATTAACTAGATGGTGGGGATCCTTTCACAATGTTTATGTATATCAAATCACCACGATGTACAGTTTATATAACTTACAATTTTATTTGCCTGTTTTACCTCAATAAAGCTGGTGGAAGAAAGAAATTGGATGTCAAATTGCAAATCTGTAGGTCAAAACCAAAAAGAGAGTCAGTGTAGGGGTGGGGGAGAAAGTGGGAGAGTGAGGAAGAGAACCCTGAGGAGTTTGAAAATTCTTTTGATTGGTGTGTAGTGGGTAGTTGGTGGGTAGAGGATGAGCTGCCCAGAGCAGAGGGTGATTTCAGACAGCATGAAGAGGGTGAAGTTGAAGCAAAACTTTGTGTTTTTGCTCCTTTCCTAGGGAGCACCATGGTGCCATCATTGCTCCTTAGTTCCCTGCAGAGATTTTGAGGAATGGCCCAATGCCTAGACAAGTACAGATCTCCTGCTGATGAAGACAGATGCAACTGACTTGCCCCCTTAATGCATTTACCATTCTATTACCTTCTCCCCCAATGTCTGAAAGCCTAGAGAAAGCTTGGTGTTTCTCCCTGACGTGAAGCTATGACCAGAAAAATTGTCTGGTCAAGAGGCAGCACTGGGAGTGATCCTGTATGGGTCTGAGGAGCTTGAGTCTCTCTGCTCTTGGACTAGTCTATCTCTTGCTTCTTCATTAGAACTGAAGAATAATAGGGCCTGGCTTTCAGGTCCAATAATTTTTACAAGACGGAGGAATTGATAACCCCAGGGACAGATGGGTTCACAGACCAAAATAACTAAACACCTATGAAGTTAAGTCATCTAAAGAGACAAACTGGATAGTCCATACTACCTAAAGCAGAATTATTTTTTTTAAAGAAAACAAAGAAAAGATTAAACAAGAATTTTAAATAAGCAGAATAAACATAATTAAGGGAATAAGACACATGCACTTATAAGGTGGGCTTGTTGATCTTTCTTCTATTGAACAGGAAGGAGAGGACTGGTGAGAAACAGCACAGCAGAGAGGAGGCAGCCATAGGGAATCCTGCACAACCACCGCCCAGAGAGGCAAGAATTCATGACTGAGCATGTCTGGGCCACAGCAACATTAACATAAAAGAGCTACTGAGCCATCTTGCTGCTGTCTTGGCCCAGAGGTTTACCAACTGGGTGAGAAGATCCTGCCTCATTAATACAATGAGGTGCTACATGGACATGGGTTCAGGGGAGGGTGTAAAACTGAATTGTGCAGTGGGAATGCCCCATGCAAATTGGCCCCCCAAAAGCAGAGGCCCACATATCTAAAGAAGATGTGTTATGGAGGATGTCTAAAACCAAGACAGAATCTCAGGGGAAATGCTAGGTTCATTTACCTTGTTTCTTCTTTCAGATGCTTCAGAACAGAGGAGAAAAAGAAACTAAGAAGAAGCCAAGAGAAGAGGAGATGAACAAGAATGACAGAATTTTCCATGGATCCTCCCTCCTTGAATCCCAGAGTCAAACACTCCAAATTCCTTAGGCCAAGGAAGAGGGTACAAGGAACATATGATACCACAATTTTAAACTAATGGAAAGGCCTGTACTGATCCTCTATACATCCCAAAGGACCAGTATGCTATGGGATCTACCTGAAATGTTAACAGACATGACAGGGGATTCCACAGAGCAGAGGTGAAGGCAGTTGTTGCAGAAAAACGAGAATTATTTTATTTGTATCCCTAGAGTTTAGACTGTGTATTGTACATGCCATTGGGGAGGAATTTCTTGTAGGATATACTTAATTAACAGTTTTAAAAGGTAAAAAAAATAAAATAAAATAAATGGGTAAGTTGAATAAAAGACAGGAACGTGATTTAGTTCCAAATCTTTGAAAAAAAAGGTACAAACACACACACACAAAAAATCATGGTTGCTTAAGTACTTACCGGCTCAAAGTGGGGTAGCACAACATCTTCATCTCCAACGACAAAAGTCACCATGCTGCAGATGTGTATGGAATGCCCTACTGGGGAGTATGCAGTGAAGAGCAGCATATGTCTCCTAAAGACAATGGAAAACATGAGGACCCACAGGCTCCTTTGTTGCCACTCTAAGCTCTGTTAGGTGTTTGATGACAACTTGTGCTCAAATGAAGTCAAACATTAGTGAGAGTTGAATTTTTTAACACGGATGGGATAAGGACCTCTGAATTTTCACTCTGAAAGAATCATCAGAGGTCATGGACTCTAACTGCATTAATTATTTGGGACACAAAATAGTTACACTAAATGATTAACATGCCGGAGATCTCTCCCATACACTGCAGTCACATCACAAGAGACGAGTCTCGGTTTTTCCCTAACAACAATAATTCGCGGTGCTATAGGGCTTTTGTAGATTTCAGATTCATTTCATAGTCATTTCCTCACAAATGCGTCATTTCACCTATGTTGTTTGTGTCTCTCCTACCAGGCTGGGGTATCACTGAGAGCAGGGATGCTCATTTCCCCTCATTTACTGAGCCCTTAGAGCATGTTTAAAGCATTCATGCTGATAGGTAACGTCCTGTGGGAAAACACTTGGATATATATATATAAGAAGATTCTTTATTAATTCCCTGTTCTTGATTGTCCTTTTTCTTTTTTTTAGTATTTTATTTATTTATTTGACACAGAGAGAGAGAGAGCACAAGCAGGGGGAGTGGCGGGCAGAGGCAGAGGGAGAAGCAGGCTCCCCACAGAGCAGGGGGAGCCCGATGTGGGATTCAATCCCAGGACCCTGGGACCATGACCTGAGCTGAAGGCAATCGCCTGACCAACTGAGCCACCAGGCGCCCTGTTCTTGGTTGTCTTGATGGATGACACTCAGCCAGAATAATGACTTCTGGGAGAATCTCTGTATGCCAAAGTTTTTAGGGTAGAAGTGAGAAATATTGAAGTTCTAAAATTTATTACTTTCTAGGAATACTGGATGCTTGCACACATTATTTTAGCATTTGTTTTTGCTGTGTAGACTTTGCTTTTTCTATAAGAGCTGTAGGTTTTGATCTATGTGATCAATAGATCACATAGAATTAACATGATTGATCTTAGGAAATCCAGTAAAAATAATTATTTCATCTGAAATAGGAGGTAATGTTTTGAATTTTATTTATCAAAATCAAGAAAACTTCGGTTATGCATATTTTCTTTAAAATGGAAAATGTGATCTGCTTAGCCAAGTTTATCTTAATTAAAAATAAAACTATAGGTAAGATTAAAAACAAACCATAGGTTAAAAAAATAGAAACCATGGGGGGGAAATGCTATGTTTGTCAATCTGTTTTTAAATAAAATCATAGTTCTTGCCAAGGAATGTAAGATTTACAAGAAAACAAAAAGGATTGTTTAATAAATGAATTTTAGGAAATGCTGTTTTAAACCATATTCTTTCTTAAGAAATTACCAGACTTTGACAATTATGAGTCTTCCAAAAGGAGATTTACTGAACAGCATTTCTTCAATTTATTTGTTCACGGAATTATCTATCTCAAGAATCTTAATGATAGATCTGTTTCTTACAAAATCACTTTAGGAGACAATATCCTAGATCCCATATTGTTTAATTATTTGGTAGCCAGTGGTTTACAAGCCTTCAAAAAATTCTTCATATGGGAAAAATGAAGTCACTCCATACCCAACAGGCAGGCGAACCATTGTAGCCTTAGTAGCATACGTATGAATCTTCGTAACAAGTTCCCGGGGCTTCAGAGATTTCCAAGAAACTGATTCAGCTGTAAGCAGTCCAGGCTCTATGTGGGGGCTGTCTTTTGTTAAAGCTAGGAGAGAGAAAATGTTAAAATTTGACTGTGAGAGTTTAGCTGGCCTTCACAACATTAGTAATGATAATAATAATACCAGGAATTAGAGATTTTCTGAAAATACTCATAAAACCCAGAGAAAATACTCTGGGTAAATAATTACTGGAAATAAGACTGAAGTGAGACTCAGGTCTTCCTCTCTGTCCTCTTTTCCTCCACAGAATCATTCCTCACTAAAGAAACCAGGAATGGGAGAGTTAGCAAAAGGACAGACAAGACTGTCTCATTTAATCATCTGTGACAGAAATCACCATATCCCTCTAGATGCAGTTTTAAAGGAGGAAAAACACCTCATCTGGGAAAATAAGAGATTTTCCTAAGATAGTGGCAAAGCAAGGTCGAAATATCCCATTGTTTAATCCAGGTTTTTACTCTTTTTTTAATTTTTTTTTTTAAGATTTTATTTATTTGTTTGACAGAGAAAGACACAGTGAGAGAGGGAACACAAGCAGGGGGAGTGGGAGAGGGAGAAGCAGGCTTCCCGCCGAGCATGGAGCCTGATGCGGGGCTCGATCCCAGGACCTGGGATCATGACCCAAGCTGAAGGCAGCTGCTTAACCAACTGAGCCACCCAGGGGCCCCTAGGTTTTACTTTTGATTCTTAGCTTTGACAATGTGTAGAAATAGCAAAAATGAACAAAAATTTAATTTTCATATTGTGTTCCTCTTAAAATGAATAAAGAATATCTACTAGTCTTCATCAGTAGGTGAGGCCAAAACACTTTTTAAATTAAAAAAAAATTTAATTGAGACAACATCGGCACATGACATTGTATTAGTTTTAGGTATACCATATAATGATTTGGTATTTGCATATATTGTGAAATGATTACTGTGAAAATTTAGCTAACATGTATTACTACATACAATTACAATTTTTTTCTTGTAATGAGAAGCTTTAAGATTTACTCTCTTAGCAATTTTCAAATATACCGTACAGTGTCATTAACTGTAGTCACTTTGGTGTACATTACATCTTCAGGAATTATCTTAGCTTATATCTTTACCCTATTTCCAAATGACACTCAAGCTGAAGATAGAAGGGCAAAACATGACCTGAAACACCTCTACACACATAGAATTTTATGTTTTAGGACATGGCGTGGCTTAGGAGTTATTAGTTAGTAGATATACTAAGCTTATACCACTAAAGTTTGGCAAATTTATTCAACAAGTATTTATTGCCCATGGCTACACCAGACATCATTCAAAACATTGGGTATAACTGGGTGAAAAATCATAGTCCCTGCCGTCACAGTTGGTAGGACATTTAATAGTAAAAGCATTCAGCAAATATTTATTGTACCTCCACAGTGCGAGTAATTATAAATTTGAGTTATAGATAATTTGATTTTGTTGTTTAGGTTTTGCTTTTTTTATAAGAGCCATAGATTTTCATTGATCAATAGAATTAACACGATTGATCTTGGGAAATCCAGTAAAAATATTTATTTCATCTGAAATAGGAGGTAGTATTTTGAATTTTATTTATCAAAATCAAGAAAACTTTTTGATTATGCATATTTTCTTTAAAATGGAAAACGTGATCTGCTTAGCCAAGTTTATCTTAATTAAAAATAAATCTACAAGTAAGATTAAAAACAAACCGTAGGTAAAACTGGTAAGGGAAAAAATGCTGTTTCTTAATCTGTTTTTAAATAAACAGATTTAACTTTAACAAAACAGGACAAAAAATTGAAGAATGATGTTTTGTGCAAACATACATATGAGCAAAGGGCTGGTCTCAGAGAAGCAAGAACAGTCCATCCATGTGAGCAGGAGGGAAGGTGACTAGAATTGTGAAGAGCTCGTTATGGGAAGATGAGGTGGGTCATTCCTGATTTTTGTCTATCTCTCCAATGAAAATAGCAGTAAGGTCATTTACTGAAAATGCAGGGGGATGAGAGCAACTGCTAGAGAGATCTGGAGGTTTGAGATAGTCATCCATTAGGACAAGAGTGGAGAATGCATGAACCAGGGAAACGTTGGCAGTGCTTAGGGGCCATTTTGAAATCTGTGGCCCTCAGTTGAAAGTGGGGCTAGCTGATAGGATTATTTTTCTCCAGTCACATTCAGCTGCTCTGATGCACACAGGTGAGATGCAGAGCTCATCTGTCAAATTCAACCAATATCTGGGTTTTGCCAGGACAGTAAGCTGAGAGGGTAAGAAGAGTAATCGCACTGAGGTATGTCCGAGGCTACCGTTACAATGGCAGGTCATGGAAACCGGGGGATGAGAAAAATAAGGACATGAGGAAAGGAAGGACAGAGAAAAGTAGGAGGGTCAGTGGATGGTGGTCCCAGAGGAGTCAAAGGATTATAGGAGCAAGGGTTTTAGGGTGAGTGAGCTGGAGAGGCAGGGCATGTAGTCAGAGCCTGAAATGGAGATGCCTGTGATGATGCAGTTATTGGCAGGTAAGTTCTAAAATATAATTATGAAAACAAAACAAAGGTCAAGGTGGGATGGAGGAAAAGGTCTTCAGAATTGTCAAATCAAAGAAAGAGTGCATGTTTTTCAGTAGATCTTGAAAGACTCAAGAATGATGACATGTAGAAGTGGAAAGAAAAACAGAGTGAGTAGGCATGCCGAAGAGGGGAACACAGGACTGAGATGAGGAGAGGTGCAGGTAGCAAGAGTGAACATAACCCACGATGTCTGAGCAGGAAGAGCATCCTAGAAGGTGGTGTAAGGAGGACTCTCTTAGAGACTCTGGAGAGGAAATAAGTTCCTTCATCCAGAGCTTAAAAATCTTGTATTTCCCTGGACTGAATGAAAGTAAACTGGGCTTTAAGACTATAATTTTCTTAAAGCTCTCTTACCTCCAGATTCTCCCCATCGTACCAATGCAGAAAAGCAAACCAGTAGTTCAATAGGTTTTAGACTATCCACAAATAGATAGTAGGACACACGTTCATCTGAGAACTGCAAGAAATAAGATGAATCACTGAATTTAATATTAGTCTATTAATGCTGTATTTGCCACTTGTGATAATCATACAATACCTAACATTTATAGAGAACCTACTATGCTCTAGACACCACGATAAATACTTTACAGCCTTAATGATATGAAGAAAATCACACTGGGTAAATGTTGGCTATAGTCTATGGAAGCTGGGTCTATAGGACCTGTGTGAGATTGGCTGCCCTATCAGAGAGAGTCAAAACTCTTCTCCATGAGCAAAGAAAAGGGATATGCTTGCTCCAGAAATAACAAGTGGAGGAGACTGGGCTTGAGGCTGAGCAGTACTCAGAGAATATGGGTCCCTGATAATAGACAGGCCACAGAGTAACTTTAGCAGAGAATGGAAATGTCTAATGGGTTGTATTAAGGTATTTTACATGGTGCTATGTGATACAAACACTTTCTTTCTTTTTTTACAAGATCCTCAGAAATACAGCCATTGCACACTAATGCACCAGACTGGATTTTTGTTCTGAAGTTGCAACACAGTACTGAGCAAAATAGGACAGCCACGTAAGGGTTACATGAACATGAACTCCATCCATCCTATATGGGTACTATTGATATCCATATTCATGGACGAAGAAACTGAAACACAAAGAGAATAAGTAATTTGCCAAAGGTCACAGAGTTTGCAAGTAGCAAAGCTGAGAGTCAAGAGTAGGTATATCTATTTACCAACTCCTGGGCTGGTGTTTGAGACTATTATTGCCTTTCCACTGCTTGGTGAATTTTGACTGATGGCATATGGTTAAGTGTGTTAAATTAATGTCATTGCTATTATACATTAAAAGCTTTCATATTATTTTATAACGATATTTAAATAAACAATTAAAATAGGAAAGAAAAATCTCTAGTCATATTGTGAAAAAAGCAACCTTGTTATTTAATCAAGTATGACAAGATTGCTGGAAATGCTCGATAAAACATAACCATTGCTTCCCTCGATATTTTTCAATAGTAAGCATTAGCCATTTGTCTTCTTTGGTTCTTTCTGGCTGCCACATGTTGGTTATAAAGACAGTTGTTTCAAGTATTCAGTCTCTAAAATTATGCAGGAAGCTTGGTTTTGCCAGCCTAGTGCACATGCTGGAGGAGGAGTTTCTGCACAGAGCTCATTTGCTGCCATTTTTGAGAGTCTGAGAATTTAGGGACAGTGTGGCCCTAGAGGTCACATGGAGGTACTCTGCTCTGGTGCCTGCACAGGGCATCTTTGGGAGCCCCCTGCCCCACCTACACACTGAGCACCAATGGAACATCTATGGAATGTTCTGGAAGAGGCCTAGGGCTCAGCTGGCAGTCTGTGGCCGCTAACATAAGGAATGCCTGGCCTCAGACCACAACCAGTCCTTCCTTTTAGGCCATCCCAAACGCTGCTAAGTTTGGATTCCAGTGCCCTCTAAGAAAAAATTATTGTTTTCTCATACCATTGATGTTAAAAAAAAATTCAGGGGAAGGAAGGGACTCAGAAGGATTGTTATCATTTTATTTTGCCAAGCTGAGACTTGAAAAGGAAAAAAAAAAAAATCTATATTTACATCGGTTTGTAAAAATAGGATCAGAATAAAGAACAGTTGGCCATTGTCCTACACACATACACACATGTATTAGGACGGTGGTGTATAACAAACTCATAACCAAACTGCCTTTACGAACAATGACAGCCAACACTGATTACCCCTTGCTAATGATTGGCGTTCTTCTAAGTGTTTTACATACATTCTCAACTCTATCTATAGGGCTCTTACCGCAATCACTTTATAGATGAGAAAACTGAGGCAAAGAGGACTGAGCTTAGTCAGATCCCACCCCAGATGAAACATGGATTCAAAACCAGGCAGCCTGGCTCCGAGCCACCAGCCTGGTGAGCCTAGTGAGAGGGGCGAACCAGTGACAAGGCACAGGGTCCACGTCAGGCACAATTCTCAGGATCCCTGTGCCACTTCCCAGGTGGGTGGTCCTGGGCAATTCACTCAGCCTTGACCTGCCTCCGTTTCCTTACCTGCAAAATGCTGATCATAATAGTCCTTTTATAGGACTTGCTATGCAGAGTTAATACAATAAAGAACCTAGTGCGGGGCCAGCAACAGAGTAAGCAACCATAAATGACTTCATCTTATTATTGCCCACAGTCTGAATATGGATATATGCCACAGCGACCTGTAAATGGTATGTTATTCTCACAGCATTCTCTGGGTTCGGTTATTCCTGCTTAGCAGTGTTGTTATCTTCATAAAGCCAAAGCATTCCTCTGCATGTTTTTATAGATAAACTCCAGAGCTAGGTTGACGATTTCTCCCTGCTACCTTCCCCCCAGGCCCTACTACTGATCCTTACTTTCAGAGCAGACATCCGGCTATAGAGCACCTCTTGAAAAATGCTCAAAAGGTTTTCCCTGCCTGCATTTTCATCGAATATGAGTGCAACGAGAAAAGTCATCTCCAATACTTCTTTCTTCCCCCCCTTATAGAGATGTGGCTTTATCATCAGGGGCTTGACACAAACAATGAATCATGGAACACTACATCTAAAACTAATGATGTAATGTATGGGGATTAACATAAGAATAAAAAAATTTTAAAAATTAAAAATTAAAAACTAAAATAAATAAATAAATAAATAAATAAATAAATAAATAAATAATATCATCAGGGGCTTGAATGGCCCCCTACAAGCAACATAAGAGTTTCAATACAATCCAGTTCCCTAGAATATGTTTCATAGTCTTCCCCAAAATGCCACACAATTTGTGAAATTTGTTAATTGAATCAGTCAAGAATTTTTTATTGAGTCCGTGCCTCATGCCAGGACCAGTGTTGTAAGAGTACACAAAAGGACAGAGTCCTTCTTAAGATGTTGACATCAAGCGGGTGGGTGGGGGGAGGGGCATGAGAAGTAATCAGGCCTTTGGGACCAAGGAGGGTAAGTACAGGTCACACAGAGTGCATGGAGTCAGGGTACTTGACCTAGACTCTGTGGCCAGGGAAGGAGGTCTCACAGGTTCAAGGACACGAATGCTGCTCTGAAAGACTTCTAGCATTAGCCAGATGAAAGCAATAAACATGAAGGGGAATAGACTCCCTGTAGAGGGAAGAACATGGACAAAAATAGCAGAAATTGTAGTAGAAATGTGCTGTTGTTTTAGGAATAGCATGCAATTCAATAGACTAATTGAAATCAAATATAGTGAATTTATTTGTGCTTCAGTTATTCATAAATCAAATATTTTTAACGTGAATTTACATAATAATGCAGCTCAGGATTGAACATAATCCGATAAATCATACTTGGAGATACGAGGTAGCAGAATTTTACTTATTGTCTGGATAAGAGATCAGTAGAAGACTCTAGGAATTGATTTTGTTAATATAATTATAAATTTAGAAATGCTTGATAGATTTGAAGGTGTTTTTCACTAGCCTGATTTAATCAAAAATTTACATAAAACAAAGAAAAGAGATCATAATATATTTACCTTGAATTCTGTTTTTTGAAAGTTAAGGCAATATGAATTTGGCTTGTGAAAAATATATATGTTCCTGAAAAACATTATTTATAACAGGTTACTGTCATCATTCGCAATGGACTAGTACTACATGCTAAGTTTCATAGAATCAAGTAATTATAGGCAGAACAAGGTAAAGACAGATGAAAATTTAAAAATATATATATAACAACAACCCAGGAGAACAATGGTTGCCAGGGACTGAGGGTGGGGGAAATAGGAAGAGGTTGGTAAATGGATACAAATGTTCAGTTATAAGATGAATAAGGTCTGAGGATCTAATGTATAACATTGATAATACCAGTTTGTATCACTGAAATTTGCTAGGAGAGTAGAACTTAAATGTCCCGCCCCCCCCCCCAAATTGGCAAATGTGTGAGGCGTTGGATGTGTTAACTCGATGGGGAGAATCTTTCACAAGGTATATCGATTCATCACCATGTGCATTTTAAATATCTTACAATTTTATCAATTATATGTCAATAAAGCTGAAGAAAAATAATAACAACTGCATTGAGTTAGTTGTCCTAAAGAGACAAAAATGATCCCTCTCAGTAAATAAACTATCTTTATCTTCATCAACAAATAAGTCTCTGAGGATGAGCTGAAACTGACCTGAGATCTGTTTGACTATTATTATTCTATGTGGGCAATCAGCTCACCTATTTTTCTTTCTAACATTTTTACTGGATACTATATCAACATCAGACTAATATTGGTTTAACTCTTTTGAATGATAGCTAAAAATTAATGGCTTATATATCCGCTATATTTAATACACACAAAAAATTTATACTTACTGAAAACATACACAGAAGTCTTCAAAATCCAACCATATTTCTTTAGAAACACTATTATTTATTGTTCCAAACTCCTCCTGTGATTTATCCTGTGTGGCTGTTGTCTGGCTGACCAAATCTCTTTCCAAACTAAATCCTTCACCTTGATGGGCTGCGTCATTCAGCCCAAGGTCTGTCAGTTCATCTGCATGTAACAGAAGACAAACATGTCAATTGCACCTACATTGTTAAATATTAAGTTATTGAGATATGGAAAATTATAGAGGGCAACTTGCATATTGAAGTCTACTTTTGAAAAAACGTTTCCTGAGGCAATCATTTACATGCAAGCCTCAAATATGGGGAGGTCCATGCAGAGACACATTTTCATACACTCTGGAGAATGTAATCCTAACTTAAACAAATAGCAGAGTGTTTAAAACTTTTGAAATCACTTTCATAATTTTGTGTGCCCATTCTTCACAGATCATTAAGATACAGCAGAAATTAGCTAGTTTAGGTACTTAACCTCGGCTACAGGCAGACATGTTCGTATGAGGGGAGGGGATAGCTCATACACCAGAAGAAAGGAGAACCCGGAAGAGCTATTGCAATAAATACATTTCAGAAGCCATTTAAATGCTCCTGCATAGTTAGCGATTCTGCACCTTATTTTATGTTGATCAAGTAATGTCATAAAGTTCTTATAGACTTCTTGAGTCAAAATTCTACATATGTACATCCCACATAATGCTTTTTTGGATTTCAGGATTGGCCAAGTCTATATTTAGGAACTGAGGAATTGGTGATGGTTTCCTTGCTTTGATCATCACATTCATGTGTTAAAACACATGAACTGTACTCTTGGGCCCTTAATCAGATCATCTTTTATTTTTACTTTAAGCATGAATTTAACAAGGGAGATTATCTGATTTTTCTAGCTCAGAGTAGATTAGACTTAACACATCAGAGGAGACACAGGAGACAAGCCGCCAAGAGCCAGGAGAAGAGACAGCTAAGAGCTGTCAAGAAGCAGAGATCCTTGTGCTTTGATGTTTGTGAAAGTCATGAGAAGATTATTAATTTACCTTTTCCAAGTATAACTTGTGAAATAATATTACCCTGTGAAGTGAAAGGAACACGTTAAGAAACCATTTATAAATTCAGCAAAACATGTTAGCTATTTAAAGCACAAATGCTTTTAAAAGAGTTAATACTGTCTTTTAATCATTGAAGAAATAGATTTCTGCCAATAGTTACTAAAACATGGTAAAGCAGAAACTTTGTTTTTAACCTTAAAGTTCAAAGATATGAATTTAATTCAATAATAGGCTGAGGGTTTAAGTTTGTGACATTGAAACCCAGAATATGAGAGTTTATTAAATTATTGAGTCTTAAAAGTTAAATTAAAACAATAATATCCTCAAGTAGTTATTTGGCTTGGTATGAAGCACCTGACATTATTACAGATTGAATATAATGAGATGAGATTATAACTGGCAGTTAACATACAGAACCTAGAAAGGTGGGTTTCAATTTATAAAAAATGGTTTTTCCAAATTTTAACAGGGAAATGAAGGTGAATTCATTTGTGCAATTCCGTTTTCTCTGTGACACAATTAAAATATGTATAAAAGGTAAAATGGTACAAACTCATACAGACACATGACGGATGATGGCAACAATATTTTGGATGATATAAAGGGATGCAGGTGATAACAGAGCAGAGCTACCTGAGAAACTAGTGAGAAGCAAGTCCATCCATGCCTTAGGGCCCCAGAAATGATTAACAGGCATCTCAGAAGGAGAGAATGCTATACGGCCTCATATCAAAATACAGGATTGGGTTAAATGTCTATTTAAGGAACAGACAAATCCCCATTTTGCTGTAATCCTTTCTGATTTAACATCTAGCCTTCTGCCTAAATGTGACATTGGAAATTGCTTCATGTGGAGAAATTAAATGAGCAATCTCCAGATCTGGGTTCACAGGTACCATGGGAAACAAAAGAAGCTGCCTCTACAGAAAGGAGAGGAATTAAGTGAAAGTCCACATGCTGAACTTTGAGACTCTCGGCTCCTCTGTACTGCTTGGCTGCAATAACACTGATGGATAAGTGTCTACTAACCCCTGGGCCCCATTCCACCCCACCAGGGAGATTAGAGGATTCTTAACTGGAGAAACTGACCAAGGCCAGGGAAAAACCTCCAAGGAATCTACATTTGGAGCTAATCCCACCCCCAAATGAAGCTCATTTATCCCCAATTATCCTAAATTAATTATCCTACTAGCTGACAAGCTCTAGCATTCTATAAAGCCACTTCCAATCAGCAGCTAATTAATGTCATGAATTCCTTAGATATATATATATGTGCAACAAAGTATCACCAGACAATTGAGGAAGGAGATTTAAAGAAACTCAAGGGTGTAGATGGGGAGATTAATAGAAAACAAAAACAATTATATAGGGATACATTTTTTAAATTGGCAATATCAGAAAGATCAGAGAATATCCATCTATCAAATAAGAAACTTCTACAAAAATACAATCAAGAATGGGAGCTCTTAGAAACTAAAAATAGGAATGTGAAATAAACTCAACAGAAAGTTTGGATGACAAGGTTGACACAAAGACAAAGAGATTAGGGCTATACATCTTTTAGAAGAAAACAGGGGGAAAGCTTCATGACATTGATTTGGCAGTGATTTCTTGGATATGAAACTAAACAACAGCAATAACAAATGTAAAACTAAATAAACTGGACTACATCAAAATAAAAAAATTCTGTGTATCAAAGGACACAATCAATACCATGAAGATGCAACCTGTGGAATGGGAGAAAATATCTGCAAATCATGTATCTGATAAAAGGGTAGCATCAACAATATATAAAGAACTTATACAAAGAACAACAAAAACCAAATAAACTAATTTAAAAATGGGCAAAGGACTTAGATATTTATCCAAAGACAATAGATAAGTGACAAAAAATCATATGAAAAGATGCTCAACATCACTAATCATTAGGGAAATGCCAATCAAAAGTATAGTGAGATACAACCTCACACCGTTATGATGACTGCTATTATAGAAAAATAAAAACAAGAGTGCATGTTGGTGAGGATGTGGAGAAATTGGAAGTCTTGTGCACTCAGAGTGAGAATATAAAGTGAAAAACAGTATGATAGATCCTGAAAAATTAAAGTAGACTTACCATGTGATCCAACAATTCCACATTTGGATATAAACCCAACAGAATTAAAGGCAGTGTCTCAAAGAGATATTTTTACACCCATGGTCATAGCAGAATTATTCATCAAGTGTCCGTTGATGGATGAATGAATAAACAAAATGGGATATATCAGATGATTGATAGATGATTGATAGATAGATAGATGATAGATGGATAGATAGATGATAGATAGATAGATAGATAGATAGATAGATAGATAGATAGATAGAT